>NW_025963708.1:0-53503 GCF_910591885.1 Bombus terrestris
ACCGTTGGACAACGTGGGACATCGTGGGACAACGTGGGACAACGTGGGACAACGTGGGACAACGTGGGACACCGTTGGACACCGTGGGACACCGTTGGACACCGTTGGACACCGTTGGACATCGTTGGACATCGTTGGACATCGTGGGACACCGTTGGACATCGTTGGACATCGTTGGACACCGTTGGACATCGTTGGACACCGTTGGACATCGTTGGACATCGTTGGACATCCTGGGACACCGTGGGACATCGTTGGACATCGTTGGACACCGTGGGACAACGTGGGACAACGTGGGACAACGTGGGAAACCATGGAACAACGTGGGACAACGTGGGACACCGTTGGACATCGTTGGACAACGTGGGACAACGTGGGACAACGTGGGACAACGTGGGACAACGTGGGACAACGTGGGACAACGTGGGACACCGTTGGACACCGTGGGACACCGTTGGACACCGTTGGACATCGTTGGACACCGTGGGACAACGTGGGACAACGTGGGACAACGTGGGACAACGTGGGACAACGTGGGACAACGTGGGACAACGTGGGACAACGTGGGACAACGTGGGACAACGTGGGACAACGTGGGACAACGTGGGACACCGTGGGACAACGTGGGACACCGTTGGACACCGTGGGACACCGTTGGACACCGTTGGACATCGTTGGACATCGTTGGACATCGTTGGACATCGTTGGACACCGTTGGACACCGTTGGACACCGTTGGACATCGTTGGACACCGTTGGACATCGTTGGACATCGTTGGACATCCTGGGACACCGTTGGACATCGTTGGACATCGTTGGACACCGTGGGACAACGTGGGACACCGTGGGACAACGTGGGACACCGTTGGACACCGTGGGACACCGTTGGACACCGTTGGACACCGTTGGACATCGTTGGACACCGTGGGACAACGTGGGACAACGTGGGACAACGTGGGACATCGTGGGACAACGTCGGACAACGTGGGACAACGTGGGACAACGTGGGACAACGTGGGACAACGTGGGACAACGTGGGACAACGTGGGACATCGTGGGACAACGTGGGACAACGTGGGACAACGTGGGACAACGTGGGACATCGTTGGACACCGTTGGACACCGTGGGACAACGTGGGACAACGTGGGACAACGTGAGACAACGTGGGACAACGTGGGACAACGTGGGACAACGTGGGACAACGTGGGACAACGTGGGACAACGTGGGACAACGTGGGACAACGTGGGACAACGTGGGACAACGTGGGACATCGTGGGACAACGTGGGACAACGTGGGACAACGTGGGACAACGTGGGACAACATGGGACACCGTTGGACATCGTTGGACACCGTGGGACAACGTGGGACAACGTGGGACAACGTGGGACACCGTTGGACACCGTTGGACACCGTTGGACACCGTTGGACATCGTTGGACACCGTGGGACAACGTGGGACAACGTGGGACAACGTGGGACAACGTGGGACAACGTGGGACAACGTGGGACAACGTGGGACAACGTGGGACAACGTGGGACAACGTGGGACAACGTGGGACAACGTGGGACAACGTGGGACAACGTGGGACAACGTGGGACAACGTGGGACACCGTTGGACACCGTGGGACACCGTTGGACACCGTTGGACATCGTTGGACATCGTTGGACATCGTTGGACATCGTTGGACACCGTTGGACACCGTTGGACACCGTTGGACATCGTTGGACACCGTGGGACAACGTGGGACAACGTGGGACAACGTGGGACATCGTGGGACAACGTGGGACAACGTGGGACAACGTGGGACAACGTGGGACAACGTGGGACAACGTGGGACAACGTGGGACAACGTGGGACAACGTGGGACAACGTGGGACAACGTGGGACAACGTGGGACAACGTGGGACAACGTGGGACATCGTGGGACAACGTGGGACAACGTGGGACAACGTGGGACAACGTGGGACAACATGGGACACCGTTGGACATCGTTGGACACCGTGGGACAACGTGGGACAACGTGGGACAACGTGGGACACCGTTGGACACCGTTGGACACCGTTGGACACCGTTGGACATCGTTGGACACCGTGGGACAACGTGGGACAACGTGGGACAACGTGGGACAACGTGGGACAACGTGGGACAACGTGGGACAACGTGGGACAACGTGGGACAACGTGGGACAACGTGGGACAACGTGGGACAACGTGGGACAACGTGGGACAACGTGGGACACCGTTGGACACCGTGGGACACCGTTGGACACCGTTGGACATCGTTGGACATCGTTGGACATCGTTGGACATCGTTGGACACCGTTGGACACCGTTGGACACCGTTGGACATCGTTGGACACCGTGGGACAACGTGGGACAACGTGGGACAACGTGGGACAACGTGGGACAACGTGGGACAACGTGGGACATCGTGGGACAACGTGGGACAACGTGGGACAACGTGGGACAACGTGGGACAACGTGGGACACCGTTGGACACCGTGGGACACCGTTGGACACCGTTGGACATCGTTGGACACCGTGGGACAACGTGGGACAACGTGGGACAACGTGGGACACCGTTGGACACCGTTGGACACCGTTGGACACCGTTGGACATCGTTGGACACCGTGGGACAACGTGGGACAACGTGGGACAACGTGGGAAACCATGGAACAACGTGGGACAACGTGGGACACCGTTGGACATCGTTGGACATCGTTGGACACCGTGGGACAACGTGGGACAACGTGGGACAACGTGGGACAACGTCGGACAACGTGGGACAACGTGGGACATCGTGGGACAACGTGGGACAACGTGGGACAACGTGGGACAACGTGGGACAACGTGGGACACCGTTGGACACCGTGGGACACCGTTGGACACCGTTGGACATCGTTGGACACCGTGGGACAACGTGGGACAACGTGGGACAACGTGGGACAACGTGGGACATCGTGGGACAACGTGGGACAACGTGGGACAACGTGGGACAACGTGGGACATCGTGGGACAACGTGGGACAACGTGGGACAACGTGGGACATCGTGGGACAACGTGGGACAACGTGGGACAACGTGGGACAACGTGGGACAACGTGGGACACCGTTGGACACCGTTGGACACCGTTGGACACCGTTGGACATCGTTGGACACCGTGGGACAACGTGGGACAACGTGGGACAACGTGGGAAACCATGGAACAACGTGGGACAACGTGGGACACCGTTGGACATCGTTGGACATCGTTGGACACCGTGGGACAACGTGGGACAACGTGGGACAACGTGGGACAACGTCGGACAACGTGGGACAACGTGGGACAACGTGGGACAACGTGGGAAAACGTGGGACAACGTGGGACAACGTGGGACAACGTGGGACATCGTGGGACAACGTGGGACAACGTGGGACAACGTGGGACAACGTGGGACATCGTTGGACACCGTTGGACACCGTGGGACAACGTGGGACAACGTTTGACAACGTGGGACAACGTGGGACAACGTGGGACAACGTGGGACAACGTGGGACAACGTGGGACAACGTGGGACAACGTGGGACAACGTGGGACAACGTGGGACACCGTTGGACATCGTTGGACAACGTGGGACAACGTGGGACAACGTGGGACAACGTGGGACAACGTGGGACAACGTGGGACAACGTGGGACAACGTGGGACAACGTGGGACAACGTGGGACAACGTGGGACAACGTGGGACAACGTGGGACAACGTGGGACAACGTGGGACAACGTGGGACAACGTGGGACATCGTGGGACAACGCGGGACAACGTGGGACACCGTTGGACATCGTTGGACACCGTGGGACAACGTGGGACAACGTGGGACAACGTGGGACACCGTTGGACACCGTTGGACACCGTTGGACACCGTTGGACATCGTTGGACACCGTGGGACAACGTGGGACAACGTGGGACAACGTGGGAAACCATGGAACAACGTGGGACAACGTGGGACACCGTGGGACATCGTTGGACAACGTGGGACAACGTGGGACAACGTGGGACAACGTGGGACAACGTGGGACAACGTGGGACAACGTGGGACACCGTTGGACACCGTGGGACACCGTTGGACACCGTTGGACATCGTTGGACACCGTGGGACAACGTGGGACAACGTGGGACAACGTGGGACAACGTGGGACAACGTGGGACAACGTGGGACAACGTGGGACAACGTGGGACAACGTGGGACAACGTGGGACATCGTGGGACAACGTGGGACAACGTGGGACACCGTTGGACATCGCTGGACAACGTGGGACAACGTGGGACAACGTGGGACAACGTGGGACACCGTTGGACACCGTTGGACACCGTTGGACACCGTTGGACATCGTTGGACACCGTGGGACAACGTGGGACAACGTGGGAAACCATGGAACAACGTGGGACAACGTGGGACACCGTTGGACATCGTTGGACAACGTGGGACAACGTGGGACAACGTGGGACAACGTGGGACATCGCTGGACAACGTGGGACAACGTGGGACAACGTGGGACAACGTGGGACACCGTTGGACACCGTTGGACACCGTTGGACACCGTTGGACATCGTTGGACACCGTGGGACAACGTGGGACAACGTGGGACAACGTGGGAAACCATGGAACAACGTGGGACAACGTGGGACACCGTTGGACATCGTTGGACAACGTGGGACAACGTGGGACAACGTGGGACAACGTGGGACAACGTGGGACAACGTGGGACAACGTGGGACAACGTGGGACAACGTGGGACAACGTGGGACAACGTGGGACAACGTGGGAAAACGTGGGACAACGTGGGACACCGTTGGACATCGCTGGACACCGTTGGACATCGTTGGACACCGTGGGACAACGTGGGACAACGTGGGACAACGTGGGACAACGTGGGACAACGTGGGACAACGTGGGACAACGTGGGACAACGTGGGACAACGTGGGACAACGTGGGACAACGTGGGACAACGTGGGACATCGTGGGACAACGTGGGACAACGTGGGACAACGTGGGACAACGTGGGACATCGTTGGACACCGTTGGACACCGTGGGACAACGTGGGACAACGTGGGACAACGTGGGAAACCATGGAACAACGTGGGACAACGTGGGACACCGTTGGACATCGTTGGACAACGTGGGACAACGTGGGACAACGTGGGACAACGTGGGACACCGTTGGACACCGTGGGACAACGTGGGACAACGTGGGACAACGTGGGACAACGTGGGACAACGTGGGACAACGTGGGACAACGTGGGACAACGTGGGACAACGTGGGACAACGTGGGACAACGTGGGACAACGTGGGACAACGTGGGACAACGTGGGACATCGTGGGACAACGTGGGACAACGTGGGACACCGTTGGACATCGCTGGACAACGTGGGACAACGTGGGACAACGTGGGACAACGTGGGACACCGTTGGACACCGTGGGACACCGTTGGACACCGTTGGACATCGTTGGACACCGTGGGACAACGTGGGACAACGTGGGACAACGTGGGAAACCATGGAACAACGTGGGACAACGTGGGACACCGTTGGACATCGTTGGACAACGTGGGACAACGTGGGACAACGTGGGACAACGTGGGACAACGTGGGACAACGTGGGACAACGTGGGACACCGTTGGACACCGTGGGACACCGTTGGACACCGTTGGACATCGTTGGACATCGTTGGACATCGTTGGACACCGTTGGACACCGTTGGACACCGTTGGACATCGTTGGACACCGTGGGACAACGTGGGACAACGTGGGACAACGTGGGACAACGTGGGACAACGTGGGACACCGTTGGACACCGTGGGACACCGTTGGACACCGTTGGACATCGTTGGACACCGTGGGACAACGTGGGACAACGTGGGACAACGTGGGACATCGTGGGACAACGTGGGACAACGTGGGACAACGTGGGACAACGTGGGACATCGTGGGACAACGTGGGACAACGTGGGACAACGTGGGACAACGTGGGACAACGTGGGACAACGTGGGACAACGTGGGACAACGTGGGACAACGTGGGACACCGTTGGACACCGTTGGACACCGTTGGACACCGTTGGACACCGTTGGACATCGTTGGACACCGTGGGACAACGTGGGACAACGTGGGACAACGTGGGACAACGTGGGACAACGTGGGACAACGTGGGACATCGTGGGACAACGTGGGACAACGTGGGACAACGTGGGACAACGTGGGACAACGTGGGACACCGTTGGACACCGTGGGACACCGTTGGACACCGTTGGACAGCGTTGGACACCGTGGGACAACGTGGGACAACGTGGGACAACGTGGGACATCGTGGGACAACGTGGGACAACGTGGGACAACGTGGGACAACGTGGGACATCGTGGGACAACGTGGGACAACGTGGGACAACGTGGGACAACGTGGGACAACGTGGGACAACGTGGGACAACGTGGGACAACGTGGGACAACGTGGGACAACGTGGGACACCGTTGGACACCGTTGGACACCGTTGGACACCGTTGGACATCGTTGGACACCGTGGGACAACGTGGGACAACGTGGGACAACGTGGGAAACCATGGAACAACGTGGGACAACGTGGGACACCGTTGGACATCGTTGGACATCGTTGGACACCGTGGGACAACGTGGGACAACGTGGGACAACGTGGGACAACGTCGGACAACGTGGGACAACGTGGGACATCGTGGGACAACGTGGGACAACGTGGGACAACGTGGGACAACGTGGGACAACGTGGGACACCGTTGGACACCGTGGGACACCGTTGGACACCGTTGGACATCGTTGGACACCGTGGGACAACGTGGGACAACGTGGGACAACGTGGGACAACGTGGGACATCGTGGGACAACGTGGGACAACGTGGGACAACGTGGGACAACGTGGGACATCGTGGGACAACGTGGGACAACGTGGGACAACGTGGGACATCGTGGGACAACGTGGGACAACGTGGGACAACGTGGGACAACGTGGGACAACGTGGGACACCGTTGGACACCGTTGGACACCGTTGGACACAGTTGGACATCGTTGGACACCGTGGGACAACGTGGGACAACGTGGGACAACGTGGGAAACCATGGAACAACGTGGGACAACGTGGGACACCGTTGGACATCGTTGGACATCGTTGGACACCGTGGGACAACGTGGGACAACGTGGGACAACGTGGGACAACGTCGGACAACGTGGGACAACGTGGGACAACGTGGGACAACGTGGGACAACGTGGGACAACGTGGGACAACGTGGGACAACGTGGGACAACGTGGGACAACGTGGGACATCGTGGGACAACGTGGGACAACGTGGGACAACGTGGGACAACGTGGGACATCGTTGGACACCGTTGGACACCGTGGGACACCGTGGGACAACGTGGGACAACGTGGGACAACGTGGGACAACGTGGGACAACGTGGGACAACGTGGGACAACGTGGGACAACGTGGGACACCGTTGGACATCGTTGGACAACGTGGGACAACGTGGGACAACGTGGGACAACGTGGGACAACGTGGGACAACGTGGGACACCGTTGGACACCGTTGGACATCGTTGGACACCGTGGGACAACGTGGGACAACGTGGGACAACGTGGGACAACGTGGGACAACGTGGGACAACGTTGGACAACGTGGGACAACGTGGGACAACGTGGGACAACGTGGGACATCGTGGGACAACGTGGGACAACGTGGGACACCGTTGGACATCGTTGGACACCGTGGGACAACGTGGGACAACGTGGGACAACGTGGGACACCGTTGGACACCGTTGGACACCGTTGGACACCGTTGGACATCGTTGGACACCGTGGGACAACGTGGGACAACGTGGGACAACGTGGGACACCATGGAACAACGTGGGACAACGTGGGACACCGTTGGACATCGTTGGACAACGTGGGACAACGTGGGACAACGTGGGACAACGTGGGACAACGTGGGACAACGTGGGACAACGTGGGACACCGTTGGACACCGTGGGACACCGTTGGACACCGTTGGACATCGTTGGACACCGTGGGACAACGTGGGACAACGTGGGACAACGTGGGACAACGTGGGACAACGTGGGACAACGTGGGACAACGTGGGACAACGTGGGACAACGTGGGACAACGTGGGACAACGTGGGACAACGTGGGACAACGTGGGACAACGTGGGACAACGTGGGACAACGTGGGACAACGTGGGACAACGTGGGACAACGTGGGACATCGTGGGACAACGTGGGACAGCGTGGGACAACGTGGGACAACGTGGGACACCGTTGGACAACGTGGGACACCGTTGGACATCGTTGGACTCCGTGGGACAACGTGGGACAACGTGGGACCACGTGGGACAACGTGGGACAACGTGGGACAACGTGGGACAACGTGGGACATCGTGGGACAACGTGGGACAACGTGGGACAACGTGGGACAACGTGGGACAACGTGGGACACCGTTGGACACCGTTGGACACCGTTGGACACCGTTGGACATCGTTGGACACCGTGGGACAACGTGGGACAACGTGGGACAACGTGGGAAACCATGGAACAACGTGGGACAACGTGGGACACCGTTGGACATCGTTGGACATCGTTGGACACCGTGGGACAACGTGGGACAACGTGGGAAAACGTGGGACAACGTGGGACACCGTTGGACATCGCTGGACACCGTTGGACATCGTTGGACACCGTGGGACAACGTGGGACAACGTGGGACAACGTGGGACAACGTGGGACAACGTGGGACAACGTGGGACAACGTGGGACAACGTGGGACAACGTGGGACAACGTGGGACAACGTGGGACATCGTGGGACAACGTGGGACAACGTGGGACAACGTGGGACAACGTGGGACATCGTTGGACACCGTTGGACACCGTGGGACAACGTGGGACAACGTGGGACAACGTGGGACAACGTGGGACAACGTGGGACAACGTGGGACAACGTGGGACAACGTGGGACAACGTGGGACAACGTGGGACAACGTGGGACAACGTGGGACAACGTGGGACAACGTGGGACATCGTGGGACAACGTGGGACAACGTGGGACACCGTTGGACATCGTTGGACAACGTGGGACAACGTGGGACAACGTGGGACAACGTGGGACACCGTTGGACACCGTTGGACACCGTTGGACACCGTTGGACATCGTTGGACACCGTGGGACAACGTGGGACAACGTGGGACAACGTGGGAAACCATGGAACAACGTGGGACAACGTGGGACACCGTTGGACATCGTTGGACAACGTGGGACAACGTGGGACAACGTGGGACAACGTGGGACACCGTTGGACACCGTGGGACACCGTTGGACACCGTTGGACATCGTTGGACACCGTGGGACAACGTGGGACAACGTGGGACAACGTGGGACAACGTGGGACAACGTGGGACAACGTGGGACAACGTGGGACAACGTGGGACAACGTGGGACAACGTGGGACAACGTGGGACATCGTGGGACAACGTGGGACAACGTGGGACAACGTGGGACAACGTGGTACACCGTTGGACAACGTGGGACACCGTTGGACATCGTTGGACACCGTGGGACAACGTGGGACAACTTGGGACCACGTGGGACAACGTGGGACAACGTGGGACAACGTGGGACAACGTGGGACAACGTGGGACAACGTGGGACATCGTGGGACAACGTGGGACAACGTGGGACAACGTGGGACAACGTGGGACAACGTGGGACACCGTTGGACATCGTTGGACACCGTGGGACAACGTGGGACAACGTGGGACAACGTGGGACAACGTGGGACAACGTGGGACAACGTGGGAAACCATGGAACAACGTGGGACAACGTGGGACACCGTTGGACATCGTTGGACAACGTGGGACAACGTGGGACAACGTGGGACAACGTGGGACAACGTGGGACAACGTGGGACAACGTGGGACAACGTGGGAAACCATGGAACAACGCGGGACAACGTGGGACACCGTTGGACATCGTTGGACATCGTTGGACACCGTGGGACAACGTGGGACAACGTGGGAAAACGTGGGACAACGTGGGACACCGTTGGACATCGCGGGACACCGTTGGACACCGTGGGACAACGTGGGACAACGTGGGAAAACGTGGGACAACGTGGGACACCGTTGGACATCGCTGGACACCGTTGGACATCGTTGGACACCGTGGGACAACGTGGGACAACGTGGGACAACGTGGGACAACGTGGGACAACGTGGGACAACGTGGGACAACGTGGGACAACGTGGGAAACCATGGAACAACGTGGGACAACGTGGGACACCGTTGGACATCGTTGGACATCGTTGGACACCGTGGGACAACGTGGGACAACGTGGGACAACGTGGGAAAACGTGGGACAACGTGGGACACCGTTGGACATCGCTGGACACCGTTGGACATCGTTGGACACCGTGGGACAACGTGGGACAACGTGGGACAACGTGGGACAACGTGGGACACCGTTGGACATCGTTGGACAACGTGGGACAACGTGGGACAACGTGGGACAACGTGGGACAACGTGGGACACCGTTGGACATCGTTGGACACCGTGGGACAACGTGGGACAACGTGGGACAACGTGGGACAACGTGGGACAACGTGGGAAACCATGGAACAACGTGGGACAACGTGGGACACCGTTGGACAACGTGGGACATCGTGGGACAACGTGGGACAACGTGGGACAACGTGGGACACCGTTGGACACCGTTGGACACCGTTGGACACCGTTGGACATCGTTGGACACCGTGGGACAACGTGGGACAACGTGGGACAACGTGGGAAACCATGGAACAACGTGGGACAACGTGGGACACCGTTGGACATCGTTGGACAACGTGGGACAACGTGGGACAACGTGGGACAACGTGGGACAACGTTGGACACCGTGGGACAACGTGGGACAACGTGGGACAACGTGGGAAACCATGGAACAACGTGGGACAACGTGGGACACCGTTGGACATCGTTGGACAACGTGGGACAACGTGGGACAACGTGGGACACCGTTGGACACCGTGGGACACCGTTGGACACCGTTGGACATCGTTGGACACCGTGGGACAACGTGGGACAACGTGGGACAACGTGGGACAACGTGGGACAACGTGGGACAACGTGGGACAACGTGGGACAACGTGGGACAACGTGGGACAACGTGGGACAACGTGGGACAACGTGGGACATCGTGGGACAACGTGGGACAACGTGGGACAACGTGGGACAACGTGGGACACCGTTGGACAACGTGGGACACCGTTGGACATCGTTGGACACCGTGGGACAACGTGGGACAACGTGGGACCACGTGGGACAACGTGGGACAACGTGGGACAACGTGGGACAACGTGGGACAACGTGGGACAACGTGGGACAACGTGGGACATCGTGGGACAACGTGGGACAACGTGGGACAACGTGGGACAACGTGGGACACCGTTGGACATCGTTGGACACCGTGGGACAACGTGGGACAACGTGGGACAACGTGGGACAACGTGGGACAACGTGGGACAACGTGGGAAACCATGGAACAACGTGGGACAACGTTGGACACCGTGGGACAACGTGGGACAACGTGGGACAACGTGGGAAACCATGGAACAACGTGGGACAACGTGGGACACCGTTGGACATCGTTGGACAACGTGGGACAACGTGGGACAACGTGGGACAACGTGGGACAACGTGGGACAACGTGGGACAACGTGGGACACCGTTGGACACCGTGGGACACCGTTGGACACCGTTGGACATCGTTGGACACCGTGGGACAACGTGGGACAACGTGGGACAACGTGGGACAACGTGGGACAACGTGGGACAACGTGGGACAACGTGGGACAACGTGGGACAACGTGGGACAACGTGGGACAACGTGGGACATCGTGGGACAACGTGGGACAACGTGGGACAACGTGGGACAACGTGGGACACCGTTGGACAACGTGGGACACCGTTGGACATCGTTGGACACCGTGGGACAACGTGGGACAACTTGGGACCACGTGGGACAACGTGGGACAACGTGGGACAACGTGGGACAACGTGGGACAACGTGGGACAACGTGGGACAACGTGGGACATCGTGGGACAACGTGGGACAACGTGGGACAACGTGGGACACCGTTGGACATCGTTGGACACCGTGGGACAACGTGGGACAACGTGGGACAACGTGGGACAACGTGGGACAACGTGGGACAACGTGGGAAACCATGGAACAACGTGGGACAACGTGGGACACCGTTGGACATCGTTGGACAACGTGGGACAACGTGGGACAACGTGGGACAACGTGGGACAACGTGGGACAACGTGGGACAACGTGGGACAACGTGGGACAACGTGGGAAACCATGGAACAACGTGGGACAACGTGGGACACCGTTGGACATCGTTGGACATCGTTGGACACCGTGGGACAACGTGGGACACCGTTGGACATCGCTGGACACCGTTGGACACCGTGGGACAACGTGGGACAACGTGGGAAAACGTGGGACAACGTGGGACACCGTTGGACATCGCTGGACACCGTTGGACATCGTTGGACACCGTGGGACAACGTGGGACAACGTGGGACAACGTGGGACAACGTGGGACAACGTGGGACAACGTGGGACAACGTGGGACAACGTGGGACAACGTGGGAAACCATGGAACAACGTGGGACAACGTGGGACACCGTTGGACATCGTTGGACATCGTTGGACACCGTGGGACAACGTGGGACAACGTGGGACAACGTGGGACAACGTCGGACAACGTGGGACAACGTGGGACATCGTGGGACAACGTGGGACAACGTGGGACAACGTGGGACAACGTGGGACAACGTGGGACACCGTTGGACACCGTGGGACACCGTTGGACACCGTTGGACATCGTTGGACACCGTGGGACAACGTGGGACAACGTGGGACAACGTGGGACAACGTGGGACATCGTGGGACAACGTGGGACAACGTGGGACAACGTGGGACATCGTTGGACACCGTTGGACACCGTGGGACAACGTGGGACAACGTGGGACAACGTGGGACAACGTGGGACAACGTGGGACAACGTGGGACAACGTGGGACAACGTGGGACAACGTGGGACAACGTGGGACAACGTGGGACAACGTGGGACAACGTGGGACATCGTGGGACAACGTGGGACAACGTGGGACACCGTTGGACATCGTTGGACAACGTGGGACAACGTGGGACAACGTGGGACAACGTGGGACACCGTTGGACACCGTTGGACACCGTTGGACACCGTTGGACATCGTTGGACACCGTGGGACAACGTGGGACAACGTGGGAAACCATGGAACAACGTGGGACAACGTGGGACACCGTTGGACATCGTTGGACAACGTGGGACAACGTGGGACAACGTGGGACAACGTGGGACAACGTGGGACAACGTGGGACAACGTGGGACACCGTTGGACACCGTGGGACACCGTTGGACACCGTTGGACATCGTTGGACACCGTGGGACAACGTGGGACAACGTGGGACAACGTGGGACAACGTGGGACAACGTGGGACAACGTGGGACAACGTGGGACAACGTGGGACAACGTGGGACAACGTGGGACAACGTGGGACATCGTGGGACAACGTGGGACAACGTGGGACAACGTGGGACAACGTGGGACACCGTTGGACAACGTGGGACACCGTTGGACATCGTTGGACACCGTGGGACAACGTGGGACAACGTGGGACCACGTGGGACAACGTGGGACAACGTGGGACAACGTGGGACAACGTGGGACAACGTGGGACAACGTGGGACAACGTGGGACATCGTGGGACAACGTGGGACAACGTGGGACAACGTGGGACAACGTGGGACAACGTGGGACACCGTTGGACATCGTTGGACACCGTTGGACATCGTTGGACACCGTGGGACAACGTGGGACAACGTGGGACAACGTGGGACAACGTGGGACACCGTTGGACATCGTTGGACAACGTGGGACAACGTGGGACAACGTGGGACAACGTGGGACAACGTGGGACACCGTTGGACATCGTTGGACACCGTGGGACAACGTGGGACAACGTGGGACAACGTGGGAGACCATGGAACAACGTGGGACAACGTGGGACACCGTTGGACAACGTGGGACATCGTGGGACAACGTGGGACAACGTGGGACAACGTGGGACAACGTGGGACAACGTGGGACACCGTTGGACACCGTGGGACACCGTTGGACACCGTTGGACATCGTTGGACACCGTGGGACAACGTGGGACAACGTGGGACAACGTGGGACAACGTGGGACATCGTGGGACAACGTGGGACAACGTGGGACAACGTGGGACATCGTTGGACACCGTTGGACACCGTGGGACAACGTGGGACAACGTGGGACAACGTGGGACAACGTGGGACAACGTGGGACAACGTGGGACAACGTGGGACAACGTGGGACAACGTGGGACAACGTGGGACAACGTGGGACAACGTGGGACAACGTGGGACAACGTGGGACATCGTGGGACAACGTGGGACAACGTGGGACACCGTTGGACATCGTTGGACAACGTGGGACAACGTGGGACAACGTGGGACAACGTGGGACACCGTTGGACACCGTTGGACACCGTTGGACACCGTTGGACATCGTTGGACACCGTGGGACAACGTGGGACAACGTGGGACAACGTGGGAAACCATGGAACAACGTGGGACAACGTGGGACACCGTTGGACATCGTTGGACAACGTGGGACAATGTGGGACAACGTGGGACAACGTGGGACAACGTGGGACAACGTGGGACAACGTGGGACACCGTTGGACACCGTGGGACACCGTTGGACACCGTTGGACATCGTTGGACAACGTGGGACAACGTGGGACAACGTGGGAAACCATGGAACAACGTGGGACAACGTTGGACACCGTGGGACAACGTGGGACAACGTGGGACAACGTGGGAAACCATGGAACAACGTGGGACAACGTGGGACACCGTTGGACATCGTTGGACAACGTGGGACAACGTGGGACAACGTGGGACACCGTTGGACACCGTGGGACACCGTTGGACACCGTTGGACATCGTGGGACACCGTGGGACAACGTGGGACAACGTGGGACAACGTGGGACAACGTGGGACAACGTGGGACAACGTGGGACAACGTGGGACAACGTGGGACAACGTGGGACAACGTGGGACAACTTGGGACAACGTGGGACAACGTGGGACAACGTGGGACATCGTGGGACAACGTGGGACAACGTGGGACACCGTTGGACATCGTTGGACAACGTGGGACAACGTGGGACAACGTGGGACAACGTGGGACACCGTTGGACACCGTTGGACACCGTTGGACACCGTTGGACATCGTTGGACACCGTGGGACAACGTGGGACAACGTGGGACAACGTGGGAAACCATGGAACAACGTGGGACAACGTGGGACACCGTTGGACATCGTTGGACAACGTGGGACAACGTGGGACAACGTGGGACAACGTGGGACAACGTGGGACAACGTGGGACAACGTGGGACACCGTTGGACACCGTGGGACACCGTTGGACACCGTTGGACATCGTTGGACAACGTGGGACAACGTGGGACAACGTGGGAAACCATGGAACAACGTGGGACAACGTTGGACACCGTGGGACAACGTGGGACAACGTGGGACAACGTGGGAAACCATGGAACAACGTGGGACAACGTGGGACACCGTTGGACATCGTTGGACAACGTGGGACAACGTGGGACAACGTGGGACACCGTTGGACACCGTGGGACACCGTTGGACACCGTTGGACATCGTTGGACACCGTGGGACAACGTGGGACAACGTGGGACAACGTGGGACAACGTGGGACAACGTGGGACAACGTGGGACAACGTGGGACAACGTGGGACAACGTGGGACAACGTGGGACAACGTGGGACAACGTGGGACATCGTGGGACAACGTGGGACAACGTGGGACAACGTGGGACAACGTGGGACACCGTTGGACAACGTGGGACACCGTTGGACATCGTTGGACACCGTGGGACAACGTGGGACAACGTGGGACCACGTGGGACAACGTGGGACAACGTGGGACAACGTGGGACCACGTGGGACAACGTGGGACAACGTGGGACAACGTGGGACAACGTGGGACAACGTGGGACAACGTGGGACAACGTGGGACATCGTGGGACAACGTGGGACAACGTGGGACAACGTGGGACAACGTGGGACACCGTTGGACATCGTTGGACACCGTGGGACAACGTGGGACAACGTGGGACAACGTGGGACAACGTGGGACAACGTGGGACAACGTGGGAAACCATGGAACAACGTGGGACAACGTTGGACACCGTGGGACAACGTGGGACAACGTGGGACAACGTGGGAAACCATGGAACAACGTGGGACAACGTGGGACACCGTTGGACATCGTTGGACAACGTGGGACAACGTGGGACAACGTGGGACAACGTGGGACAACGTGGGACAACGTGGGACAACGTGGGACACCGTTGGACACCGTGGGACACCGTTGGACACCGTTGGACATCGTTGGACACCGTGGGACAACGTGGGACAACGTGGGACAACGTGGGACAACGTGGGACAACGTGGGACAACGTGGGACAACGTGGGACAACGTGGGACAACGTGGGACAACGTGGGACAACGTGGGACATCGTGGGACAACGTGGGACAACGTGGGACAACGTGGGACAACGTGGGACACCGTTGGACAACGTGGGACACCGTTGGACATCGTTGGACACCGTGGGACAACGTGGGACAACTTGGGACCACGTGGGACAACGTGGGACAACGTGGGACAACGTGGGACAACGTGGGACAACGTGGGACAACGTGGGACAACGTGGGACATCGTGGGACAACGTGGGACAACGTGGGACAACGTGGGACACCGTTGGACATCGTTGGACACCGTGGGACAACGTGGGACAACGTGGGACAACGTGGGACAACGTGGGACAACGTGGGACAACGTGGGAAACCATGGAACAACGTGGGACAACGTGGGACACCGTTGGACATCGTTGGACAACGTGGGACAACGTGGGACAACGTGGGACAACGTGGGACAACGTGGGACAACGTGGGACAACGTGGGACAACGTGGGACAACGTGGGAAACCATGGAACAACGTGGGACAACGTGGGACACCGTTGGACATCGTTGGACATCGTTGGACACCGTGGGACAACGTGGGACACCGTTGGACATCGCTGGACACCGTTGGACACCGTGGGACAACGTGGGACAACGTGGGAAAACGTGGGACAACGTGGGACACCGTTGGACATCGCTGGACACCGTTGGACATCGTTGGACACCGTGGGACAACGTGGGACAACGTGGGACAACGTGGGACAACGTGGGACAACGTGGGACAACGTGGGACAACGTGGGACAACGTGGGACAACGTGGGAAACCATGGAACAACGTGGGACAACGTGGGACACCGTTGGACATCGTTGGACATCGTTGGACACCGTGGGACAACGTGGGACAACGTGGGACAACGTGGGACAACGTCGGACAACGTGGGACAACGTGGGACATCGTGGGACAACGTGGGACATCGTTGGACACCGTTGGACACCGTGGGACAACGTGGGACAACGTGGGACAACGTGGGACAACGTGGGACAACGTGGGACAACGTGGGACAACGTGGGACAACGTGGGACAACGTGGGACAACGTGGGACAACGTGGGACAACGTGGGACAACGTGGGACATCGTGGGACAACGTGGGACAACGTGGGACACCGTTGGACATCGTTGGACAACGTGGGACAACGTGGGACAACGTGGGACAACGTGGGACACCGTTGGACACCGTTGGACACCGTTGGACACCGTTGGACATCGTTGGACACCGTGGGACAACGTGGGACAACGTGGGACAACGTGGGAAACCATGGAACAACGTGGGACAACGTGGGACACCGTTGGACATCGTTGGACAACGTGGGACAACGTGGGACAACGTGGGACAACGTGGGACAACGTGGGACAACGTGGGACAACGTGGGACACCGTTGGACACCGTGGGACACCGTTGGACACCGTTGGACATCGTTGGACACCGTGGGACAACGTGGGACAACGTGGGACAACGTGGGACAACGTGGGACAACGTGGGACAACGTGGGACAACGTGGGACAACGTGGGACAACGTGGGACAACGTGGGACAACGTGGGACATCGTGGGACAACGTGGGACAACGTGGGACAACGTGGGACAACGTGGGACACCGTTGGACAACGTGGGACACCGTTGGACATCGTTGGACACCGTGGGACAACGTGGGACAACGTGGGACCACGTGGGACAACGTGGGACAACGTGGGACAACGTGGGACAACGTGGGACAACGTGGGACAACGTGGGACAACGTGGGAAATCGTGGGACAACGTGGGACAACGTGGGACAACGTGGGACAACGTGGGACAACGTGGGACACCGTTGGACATCGTTGGACACCGTTGGACATCGTTGGACACCGTGGGACAACGTGGGACAACGTGGGACAACGTGGGACAACGTGGGACACCGTTGGACATCGTTGGACAACGTGGGACAACGTGGGACAACGTGGGACAACGTGGGACAACGTGGGACACCGTTGGACATCGTTGGACACCGTGGGACAACGTGGGACAACGTGGGACAACGTGGGAGACCATGGAACAACGTGGGACAACGTGGGACACCGTTGGACAACGTGGGACATCGTGGGACAACGTGGGACAACGTGGGACAACGTGGGACAACGTGGGACAACGTGGGACACCGTTGGACACCGTGGGACACCGTTGGACACCGTTGGACATCGTTGGACACCGTGGGACAACGTGGGACAACGTGGGACAACGTGGGACAACGTGGGACATCGTGGGACAACGTGGGACAACGTGGGACAACGTGGGACATCGTTGGACACCGTTGGACACCGTGGGACAACGTGGGACAACGTGGGACAACGTGGGACAACGTGGGACAACGTGGGACAACGTGGGACAACGTGGGACAACGTGGGACAACGTGGGACAACGTGGGACAACGTGGGACAACGTGGGACAACGTGGGACAACGTGGGACATCGTGGGACAACGTGGGACAACGTGGGACACCGTTGGACATCGTTGGACAACGTGGGACAACGTGGGACAACGTGGGACAACGTGGGACACCGTTGGACACCGTTGGACACCGTTGGACACCGTTGGACATCGTTGGACACCGTGGGACAACGTGGGACAACGTGGGACAACGTGGGAAACCATGGAACAACGTGGGACAACGTGGGACACCGTTGGACATCGTTGGACAACGTGGGACAACGTGGGACAACGTGGGACAACGTGGGACAACGTGGGACAACGTGGGACAACGTGGGACACCGTTGGACACCGTGGGACACCGTTGGACACCGTTGGACATCGTTGGACAACGTGGGACAACGTGGGACAACGTGGGAAACCATGGAACAACGTGGGACAACGTTGGACACCGTGGGACAACGTGGGACAACGTGGGACAACGTGGGAAACCATGGAACAACGTGGGACAACGTGGGACACCGTTGGACATCGTTGGACAACGTGGGACAACGTGGGACAACGTGGGACACCGTTGGACACCGTGGGACACCGTTGGACACCGTTGGACATCGTTGGACACCGTGGGACAACGTGGGACAACGTGGGACAACGTGGGACAACGTGGGACAACGTGGGACAACGTGGGACAACTTGGGACAACGTGGGACAACGTGGGACAACGTGGCACAACGTGGGACAACGTGGGACATCGTGGGACAACGTGGGACAACGTGGGACAACGTGGGACAACGTGGGACACCGTTGGACAACGTGGGACACCGTTGGACATCGTTGGACACCGTGGGACAACGTGGGACAACGTGGGACCACGTGGGACAACGTGGGACAACGTGGGACAACGTGGGACAACGTGGGACAACGTGGGACAACGTGGGACAACGTGGGACATCGTGGGACAACGTGGGACAACGTGGGACAACGTGGGACAACGTGGGACACCGTTGGACATCGTTGGACACCGTGGGACAACGTGGGACAACGTGGGACAACGTGGGACAACGTGGGACAACGTGGGACAACGTGGGAAACCATGGAACAACGTGGGACAACGTTGGACACCGTGGGACAACGTGGGACAACGTGGGACAACGTGGGAAACCATGGAACAACGTGGGACAACGTGGGACACCGTTGGACATCGTTGGACAACGTGGGACAACGTGGGACAACGTGGGACAACGTGGGACAACGTGGGACAACGTGGGACAACGTGGGACACCGTTGGACACCGTGGGACACCGTTGGACACCGTTGGACATCGTTGGACACCGTGGGACAACGTGGGACAACGTGGGACAACGTGGGACAACGTGGGACAACGTGGGACAACGTGGGACAACGTGGGACAACGTGGGACAACGTGGGACAACGTGGGACAACGTGGGACATCGTGGGACAACGTGGGACAACGTGGGACAACGTGGGACAACGTGGGACACCGTTGGACAACGTGGGACACCGTTGGACATCGTTGGACACCGTGGGACAACGTGGGACAACGTGGGACAACGTGGGACAACGTGGGACAACGTGGGAAACCATGGAACAACGTGGGACAACGTGGGACACCGTTGGACATCGTTGGACATCGTTGGACACCGTGGGACAACGTGGGACACCGTTGGACATCGCTGGACACCGTTGGACACCGTGGGACAACGTGGGACAACGTGGGAAAACGTGGGACAACGTGGGACACCGTTGGACATCGCTGGACACCGTTGGACATCGTTGGACACCGTGGGACAACGTGGGACAACGTGGGACAACGTGGGACAACGTGGGACAACGTGGGACAACGTGGGACAACGTGGGAAACCATGGAACAACGTGGGACAACGTGGGACACCGTTGGACATCGTTGGACATCGTTGGACACCGTGGGACAACGTGGGACAACGTGGGACAACGTGGGACAACGTCGGACAACGTGGGACAACGTGGGACATCGTGGGACAACGTGGGACAACGTGGGACAACGTGGGACAACGTGGGACAACGTGGGACACCGTTGGACACCGTGGGACACCGTTGGACACCGTTGGACATCGTTGGACACCGTGGGACAACGTGGGACAACGTGGGACAACGTGGGACAACGTGGGACATCGTGGGACAACGTGGGACAACGTGGGACAACGTGGGACATCGTTGGACACCGTTGGACACCGTGGGACAACGTGGGACAACGTGGGACAACGTGGGACAACGTGGGACAACGTGGGACAACGTGGGACAACGTGGGACAACGTGGGACAACGTGGGACAACGTGGGACAACGTGGGACAACGTGGGACAACGTGGGACAACGTGGAACATCGTGGGACAACGTGGGACAACGTGGGACACCGTTGGACATCGTTGGACAACGTGGGACAACGTGGGACAACGTGGGACAACGTGGGACACCGTTGGACACCGTTGGACACCGTTGGACACCGTTGGACATCGTTGGACACCGTGGGACAACGTGGGACAACGTGGGACAACGTGGGAAACCATGGAACAACGTGGGACAACGTGGGACACCGTTGGACATCGTTGGACAACGTGGGACAACGTGGGACAACGTGGGACAACGTGGGACAACGTGGGACAACGTGGGACACCGTTGGACACCGTGGGACACCGTTGGACACCGTTGGACATCGTTGGACACCGTGGGACAACGTGGGACAACGTGGGACAACGTGGGACAACGTGGGACAACGTGGGACAACGTGGGACAACGTGGGACAACGTGGGACAACGTGGGACAACGTGGGACAACGTGGGACATCGTGGGACAACGTGAGACAACGTGGGACAACGTGGGACAACGTGGGACACCGTTGGACAACGTGGGACACCGTTGGACATCGTTGGACACCGTGGGACAACGTGGGACAACGTGGGACCACGTGGGACAACGTGGGACAACGTGGGACAACGTGGGACAACGTGGGACAACGTGGGACAACGTGGGACAACGTGGGACATCGTGGGACAACGTGGGACAACGTGGGACAACGTGGGACAACGTGGGACAACGTGGGACACCGTTGGACATCGTTGGACACCGTTGGACATCGTTGGACACCGTGGGACAACGTGGGACAACGTGGGACAACGTGGGACAACGTGGGACACCGTTGGACATCGTTGGACAACGTGGGACAACGTGGGACAACGTGGGACAACGTGGGACACCGTTGGACATCGTTGGACACCGTGGGACAACGTGGGACAACGTGGGACAACGTGGGACAACGTGGGACAACGTGGGAAACCATGGAACAACGTGGGACAACGTGGGACACCGTTGGACAACGTGGGACATCGTGGGACAACGTGGGACAACGTGGGACAACGTGGGACAACGTGGGACACCGTTGGACACCGTGGGACACCGTTGGACACCGTTGGACATCGTTGGACACCGTGGGACAACGTGGGACAACGTGGGACAACGTGGGACAACGTGGGACATCGTGGGACAACGTGGGACAACGTGGGACAACGTGGGACATCGTTGGACACCGTTGGACACCGTGGGACAACGTGGGACAACGTGGGACAACGTGGGACAACGTGGGACAACGTGGGACAACGTGGGACAACGTGGGACAACGTGGGACAACGTGGGACAACGTGGGACAACGTGGGACAACGTGGGACAACGTGGGACAACGTGGGACATCGTGGGACAACGTGGGACAACGTGGGACACCGTTGGACATCGTTGGACAACGTGGGACAACGTGGGACAACGTGGGACAACGTGGGACACCGTTGGACACCGTTGGACACCGTTGGACACCGTTGGACATCGTTGGACACCGTGGGACAACGTGGGACATCGTGGGACAACGTGGGAAACCATGGAACAACGTGGGACAACGTGGGACACCGTTGGACATCGTTGGACAACGTGGGACAACGTGGGACAACGTGGGACAACGTGGGACAACGTGGGACAACGTGGGACAACGTGGGACACCGTTGGACACCGTGGGACACCGTTGGACACCGTTGGACATCGTTGGACAACGTGGGACAACGTGGGACAACGTGGGAAACCATGGAACAACGTGGGACAACGTTGGACACCGTGGGACAACGTGGGACAACGTGGGACAACGTGGGAAACCATGGAACAACGTGGGACAACGTGGGACACCGTTGGACATCGTTGGACAACGTGGGACAACGTGGGACAACGTGGGACACCGTTGGACACCGTGGGACACCGTTGGACACCGTTGGACATCGTTGGACACCGTGGGACAACGTGGGACAACGTGGGACAACGTGGGACAACGTGGGACAACGTGGGACAACGTGGGACAACGTGGGACAACGTGGGACAACGTGGGACAACGTGGGACAACGTGGGACAACGTGGGACAACGTGGGACAACGTGGGACAACGTGGGACATCGTGGGACAACGTGGGACAACGTGGGACAACGTGGGACAACGTGGGACACCGTTGGACAACGTGGGACACCGTTGGACATCGTTGGACACCGTGGGACAACGTGGGACAACGTGGGACCACGTGGGACAACGTGGGACAACGTGGGACAACGTGGGACAACGTGGGACAACGTGGGACAACGTGGGACAACGTGGGACATCGTGGGACAACGTGGGAAACCATGGAACAACGTGGGACAACGTTGGACACCGTGGGACAACGTGGGACAACGTGGGACAACGTGGGAAACCATGGAACAACGTGGGACAACGTGGGACACCGTTGGACAACGTGGGACAACGTGGGACAACGTGGGACACCGTTGGACAACGTGGGACACCGTTGGACATCGTTGGACACCGTGGGACAACGTGGGACAACTTGGGACCACGTGGGACAACGTGGGACAACGTGGGACAACGTGGGACAACGTGGGACAACGTGGGACAACGTGGGACATCGTGGGACAACGTGGGACAACGTGGGACAACGTGGGACACCGTTGGACATCGTTGGACACCGTGGGACAACGTGGGACAACGTGGGACAACGTGGGACAACGTGGGACAACGTGGGACAACGTGGGAAACCATGGAACAACGTGGGACAACGTGGGACACCGTTGGACATCGTTGGACAACGTGGGACAACGTGGGACAACGTGGGACAACGTGGGACAACGTGGGACAACGTGGGACATCGTGGGACAACGTGGGACAACGTGGGACAACGTGGGACATCGTTGGACACCGTTGGACACCGTGGGACAACGTGGGACAACGTGGGACAACGTGGGACAACGTGGGACAACGTGGGACAACGTGGGACAACGTGGGACAACGTGGGACAACGTGGGACAACGTGGGACAACGTGGGACAACGTGGGACAACGTGGGACAACGTGGGACAACGTGGGACAACGTGGAACATCGTGGGACAACGTGGGACAACGTGGGACACCGTTGGACATCGTTGGACAACGTGGGACAACGTGGGACAACGTGGGACAACGTGGGACACCGTTGGACACCGTTGGACACCGTTGGACACCGTTGGACATCGTTGGACACCGTGGGACAACGTGGGACAACGTGGGACAACGTGGGAAACCATGGAACAACGTGGGACAACGTGGGACACCGTTGGACATCGTTGGACAACGTGGGACAACGTGGGACAACGTGGGACAACGTGGGACAACGTGGGACAACGTGGGACACCGTTGGACACCGTGGGACACCGTTGGACACCGTTGGACATCGTTGGACACCGTGGGACAACGTGGGACAACGTGGGACAACGTGGGACAACGTGGGACAACGTGGGACAACGTGGGACAACGTGGGACAACGTGGGACAGCGTGGGACAACGTGGGACAACGTGGGACATCGTGGGACAACGTGAGACAACGTGGGACAACGTGGGACAACGTGGGACACCGTTGGACAACGTGGGACACCGTTGGACATCGTTGGACACCGTGGGACAACGTGGGACAACGTGGGACCACGTGGGACAACGTGGGACAACGTGGGACAACGTGGGACAACGTGGGACAACGTGGGACAACGTGGGACAACGTGGGACATCGTGGGACAACGTGGGACAACGTGGGACAACGTGGGACAACGTGGGACAACGTGGGACACCGTTGGACATCGTTGGACACCGTTGGACATCGTGGGACACCGTGGGACAACGTGGGACAACGTGGGACAACGTGGGACAACGTGGGACACCGTTGGACATCGTTGGACAACGTGGGACAACGTGGGACAACGTGGGACAACGTGGGACACCGTTGGACATCGTTGGACACCGTGGGACAACGTGGGACAACGTGGGACAACGTGGGACAACGTGGGACAACGTGGGAAACCATGGAACAACGTGGGACAACGTGGGACACCGTTGGACAACGTGGGACATCGTGGGACAACGTGGGACAACGTGGGACAACGTGGGACAACGTGGGACACCGTTGGACACCGTGGGACACCGTTGGACACCGTTGGACATCGTTGGACACCGTGGGACAACGTGGGACAACGTGGGACAACGTGGGACAACGTGGGACATCGTGGGACAACGTGGGACAACGTGGGACAACGTGGGACATCGTTGGACACCGTTGGACACCGTGGGACAACGTGGGACAACGTGGGACAACGTGGGACAACGTGGGACAACGTGGGACAACGTGGGACAACGTGGGACAACGTGGGACAACGTGGGACAACGTGGGACAACGTGGGACAACGTGGGACAACGTGGGACAACGTGGGACATCGTGGGACAACGTGGGACAACGTGGGACACCGTTGGACATCGTTGGACAACGTGGGACAACGTGGGACAACGTGGGACAACGTGGGACACCGTTGGACACCGTTGGACACCGTTGGACACCGTTGGACATCGTTGGACACCGTGGGACAACGTGGGACATCGTGGGACAACGTGGGAAACCATGGAACAACGTGGGACAACGTGGGACACCGTTGGACATCGTTGGACAACGTGGGACAACGTGGGACAACGTGGGACAACGTGGGACAACGTGGGACAACGTGGGACAACGTGGGACACCGTTGGACACCGTGGGACACCGTTGGACACCGTTGGACATCGTTGGACAACGTGGGACAACGTGGGACAACGTGGGAAACCATGGAACAACGTGGGACAACGTTGGACACCGTGGGACAACGTGGGACAACGTGGGACAACGTGGGAAACCATGGAACAACGTGGGACAACGTGGGACACCGTTGGACATCGTTGGACAACGTGGGACAACGTGGGACAACGTGGGACACCGTTGGACACCGTGGGACACCGTTGGACACCGTTGGACATCGTTGGACACCGTGGGACAACGTGGGACAACGTGGGACAACGTGGGACAACGTGGGACAACGTGGGACAACGTGGGACAACGTGGGACAACGTGGGACAACGTGGGACAACGTGGGACAACGTGGGACAACGTGGGACAACGTGGGACAACGTGGGACAACGTGGGACATCGTGGGACAACGTGGGACAACGTGGGACAACGTGGGACAACGTGGGACACCGTTGGACAACGTGGGACACCGTTGGACATCGTTGGACACCGTGGGACAACGTGGGACAACGTGGGACAACGTGGGACAACGTGGGACAACGTGGGACAACGTGGGACAACGTGGGACAACGTGGGACAACGTGGGACAACGTGGGACATCGTGGGACAACGTGGGAAACCATGGAACAACGTGGGACAACGTTGGACACCGTGGGACAACGTGGGACAACGTGGGACAACGTGGGAAACCATGGAACAACGTGGGACAACGTGGGACACCGTTGGACAACGTGGGACAACGTGGGACAACGTGGGACACCGTTGGACAACGTGGGACACCGTTGGACATCGTTGGACACCGTGGGACAACGTGGGACAACTTGGGACCACGTGGGACAACGTGGGACAACGTGGGACAACGTGGGACAACGTGGGACAACGTGGGACAACGTGGGACATCGTGGGACAACGTGGGACAACGTGGGACAACGTGGGACACCGTTGGACATCGTTGGACACCGTGGGACAACGTGGGACAACGTGGGACAACGTGGGACAACGTGGGACAACGTGGGACAACGTGGGAAACCATGGAACAACGTGGGACAACGTGGGACACCGTTGGACATCGTTGGACAACGTGGGACAACGTGGGACAACGTGGGACAACGTGGGACAACGTGGGACAACGTGGGACAACGTGGGACAACGTGGGACAACGTGGGAAACCATGGAACAACGTGGGACAACGTGGGACACCGTTGGACATCGTTGGACATCGTTGGACACCGTGGGACAACGTGGGACACCGTTGGACATCGCTGGACACCGTTGGACACCGTGGGACAACGTGGGACAACGTGGGAAAACGTGGGACAACGTGGGACACCGTTGGACATCGCTGGACACCGTTGGACATCGTTGGACACCGTGGGACAACGTGGGACAACGTGGGACAACGTGGGACAACGTGGGACAACGTGGGACAACGTGGGACAACGTGGGACAACGTGGGACAACGTGGGAAACCATGGAACAACGTGGGACAACGTGGGACACCGTTGGACATCGTTGGACATCGTTGGACACCGTGGGACAACGTGGGACAACGTGGGACAACGTGGGACAACGTCGGACAACGTGGGACAACGTGGGACATCGTGGGACAACGTGGGACAACGTGGGACAACGTGGGACAACGTGGGACAACGTGGGACACCGTTGGACACCGTGGGACACCGTTGGACACCGTTGGACATCGTTGGACACCGTGGGACAACGTGGGACAACGTGGGACAACGTGGGACAACGTGGGACATCGTGGGACGACGTGGGACAACGTGGGACATCGTGGGACATCGTTGGACACCGTTGGACACCGTGGGACAACGTGGGACAACGTGGGACAACGTGGGACAACGTGGGACAACGTGGGACAACGTGGGACAACGTGGGACAACGTGGGACAACGTGGGACAACGTGGGACAACGTGGGACAACGTGGGACATCGTGGGACAACGTGGGACAACGTGGGACACCGTTGGACATCGTTGGACAACGTGGGACAACGTGGGACAACGTGGGACAACGTGGGACACCGTTGGACACCGTTGGACACCGTTGGACACCGTTGGACATCGTTGGACACCGTGGGACAACGTGGGACAACGTGGGACAACGTGGGAAACCATGGAACAACGTGGGACAACGTGGGACACCGTTGGACATCGTTGGACAACGTGGGACAACGTGGGACAACGTGGGACAACGTGGGACAACGTGGGACAACGTGGGACAACGTGGGACACCGTTGGACACCGTGGGACACCGTTGGACACCGTTGGACATCGTTGGACACCGTGGGACAACGTGGGACAACGTGGGACAACGTGGGACAACGTGGGACAACGTGGGACAACGTGGGACAACGTGGGACAACGTGGGACAACGTGGGACAACGTGGGACAACGTGGGACATCGTGGGACAACGTGGGACAACGTGGGACAACGTGGGACAACGTGGGACACCGTTGGACAACGTGGGACACCGTTGGACATCGTTGGACACCGTGGGACAACGTGGGACAACGTGGGACCACGTGGGACAACGTGGGACAACGTGGGACAACGTGGGACAACGTGGGACAACGTGGGACAACGTGGGACAACGTGGGACATCGTGGGACAACGTGGGACAACGTGGGACAACGTGGGACAACGTGGGACAACGTGGGACACCGTTGGACATCGTTGGACACCGTGGGACAACGTGGGACAACGTGGGACAACGTGGGACAACGTGGGACAACGTGGGAAACCATGGAACAACGTGGGACAACGTGGGACACCGTTGGACATCGTTGGACAACGTGGGACAACGTGGGACAACGTGGGACAACGTGGGACAACGTGGGACAACGTGGGACACCGTTGGACACCGTGGGACACCGTTGGACACCGTTGGACATCGTTGGACACCGTGGGACAACGTGGGACAACGTGGGACAACGTGGGACAACGTGGGACAACGTGGGACAACGTGGGACAACGTGGGACAACGTGGGACAACGTGGGACAACGTGGGACAACGTGGGACAACGTGGGACAACGTGGGACATCGTGGGACACCGTTGGACATCGTTGGACACCGTGGGACAACGTGGGACAACGTGGGACAACGTGGGACAACGTGGGACAACGTGGGAAACCATGGAACAACGTGGGACAACGTGGGACACCGTTGGACATCGTTGGACAACGTGGGACAACGTGGGACAACGTGGGACAACGTGGGACAACGTGGGACAACGTGGGACAACGTGGGACACCGTTGGACACCGTGGGACACCGTTGGACACCGTTGGACATCGTTGGACACCGTGGGACAACGTGGGACAACGTGGGACAACGTGGGAAACCGTGGAACAACGTGGGACAACGTGGGACACCGTTGGACATCGTTGGACAACGTGGGACAACGTGGGACAACGTGGGACAACGTGGGACAACGTGGGACAACGTGGGACACCGTTGGACACCGTGGGACACCGTTGGACACCGTTGGACACCGTGGGACAACGTGGGACAACGTGGGACAACGTGGGACAACGTGGGACAACGTGGGACAACGTGGGACAACGTGGGACAACGTGGGACAACGTGGGACAACGTGGGACAACGTGGGACAACGTGGGACAACGTGGGACAACGTGGGACATCGTGGGACAACGTGGGACAACGTGGGACACCGTTGGACATCGTTGGACAACGTGGGACAACGTGGGACAACGTGGGACAACGTGGGACACCGTTGGACACCGTTGGACACCGTTGGACACCGTTGGACATCGTTGGACATCGTGGGACAACGTGGGACAACGTGGGACAACGTGGGAAACCATGGAACAACGTGGGACAACGTGGGACACCGTTGGACATCGTTGGACAACGTGGGACAACGTGGGACACCGTGGGACAACGTGGGACAACTTGGGACCACGTGGGACAACGTGGGACAACGTGGGACATCGTGGGACAACGTGGGACAACGTGGGACAACGTGGGACAACGTGGGACAACGTGGGACACCGTTGGACATCGTTGGACACCGTGGGACAACGTGGGACAACGTGGGACAACGTGGGACAACGTGGGACAACGTGGGACAACGTGGGAAACCATGGAACAACGTGGGACAACGTGGGACACCGTGGGACATCGTGGGACAACGTGGGACAACGTGGGACAACGTGGGACAACGTGGGACACCGTTGGACAACGTGGGACACCGTTGGACATCGTTGGACACCGTGGGACAACGTGGGACAACTTGGGACCACGTGGGACAACGTGGGACAACGTGGGACAACGTGGGACAACGTGGGACAACGTGGGACAACGTGGGACATCGTGGGACAACGTGGGACAACGTGGGACAACGTGGGACAACGTGGGACAACGTGGGACACCGTTGGACATCGTTGGACACCGTGGGACAACGTGGGACAACGTGGGACAACGTGGGACAACGTGGGACAACGTGGGACAACGTGGGAAACCATGGAACAACGTGGGACAACGTGGGACACCGTTGGACATCGTTGGACAACGTGGGACAACGTGGGACAACGTGGGACAACGTGGGACAACGTGGGACAACGTGGGACAACGTGGGACAACGTGGGAAACCATGGAACAACGTGGGACAACGTGGGACACCGTTGGACATCGTTGGACATCGTTGGACACCGTTGGACACCGTTGGACATCGTTGGACACCGTGGGACAACGTGGGACAACGTGGGACAACGTGGGACAACGTGGGACAACGTGGGACAACGTGGGACAACGTGGGACAACGTGGGACAACGTGGGACAACGTGGGACACCGTTGGACACCGTGGGACACCGTTGGACACCGTTGGACACCGTGGGACAACGTGGGACAACGTGGGACAACGTGGGACAACGTGGGACAACGTGGGACAACGTGGGACAACGTGGGACAACGTGGGACAACGTGGGACAACGTGGGACAACGTGGGACAACGTGGGACAACGTGGGACAACGTGGGACATCGTGGGACAACGTGGGACAACGTGGGACACCGTTGGACATCGTTGGACAACGTGGGACAACGTGGGACAACGTGGGACACCGTTGGACACCGTTGGACACCGTTGGACACCGTTGGACATCGTTGGACATCGTGGGACAACGTGGGACAACGTGGGACAACGTGGGAAACCATGGAACAACGCGGGACAACGTGGGACACCGTTGGACATCGTTGGACAACGTGGGACAACGTGGGACACCGTGGGACAACGTGGGACAACTTGGGACCACGTGGGACAACGTGGGACAACGTGGGACAACGTGGGACAACGTGGGACAACGTGGGACAACGTGGGACATCGTGGGACAACGTGGGACAACGTGGGACAACGTGGGACAACGTGGGACAACGTGGGACACCGTTGGACATCGTTGGACACCGTGGGACAACGTGGGACAACGTGGGACAACGTGGGACAACGTGGGACAACGTGGGACAACGTGGGAAACCATGGAACAACGTGGGACAACGTGGGACACCGTGGGACATCGTGGGACAACGTGGGACAACGTGGGACAACGTGGGACAACGTGGGACACCGTTGGACAACGTGGGACACCGTTGGACATCGTTGGACACCGTGGGACAACGTGGGACAACTTGGGACCACGTGGGACAACGTGGGACAACGTGGGACAACGTGGGACAACGTGGGACAACGTGGGACAACGTGGGACATCGTGGGACAACGTGGGACAACGTGGGACAACGTGGGACAACGTGGGACAACGTGGGACAACGTGGGACAACGTGGGACAACGTGGGACAACGTGGGACAACGTGGGACAACGTGGGACAACGTGGGACATCGTGGGACAACGTGGGACAACGTGGGACACCGTGGGACAACGTGGGACACCGTTGGACATCGTTGGACAACGTGGGACAACGTGGGACAACGTGGGACAACGTGGGACAACGTGGGACAACGTGGGACAACGTGGGACAACGTGGGAAACCATGGAACAACGTGGGACAACGTGGGACACCGTTGGACATCGTTGGACATCGTTGGACACCGTGGGACAACGTGGGACAACGTGGGAAAACGTGGGACAACGTGGGACACCGTTGGTCATCGCTGGACACCGTTGGACACCGTGGGACAACGTGGGACAACGTGGGAAAACGTGGGACAACGTGGGACACCGTTGGACATCGCTGGACACCGTTGGACATCGTTGGACACCGTGGGACAACGTGGGACAACGTGGGACAACGTGGGACAACGTGGGACAACGTGGGACAACGTGGGACAACGTGGGACAACGTGGGACAACGTGGGAAACCATGGAACAACGTGGGACAACGTGGGACACCGTTGGACATCGTTGGACATCGTTGGACACCGTGGGACAACGTGGGACAACGTGGGACAACGTGGGAAAACGTGGGACAACGTGGGACACCGTTGGACATCGCTGGACACCGTTGGACATCGTTGGACACCGTGGGACAACGTGGGACAACGTGGGACAACGTGGGACAACGTGGGACAACGTTGGACACCGTGGGACAACGTGGGACAACGTGGGACAACGTGGGAAACCATGGAACAACGTGGGACAACGTGGGACACCGTTGGACATCGTTGGACATCGTTGGACACCGTGGGACAACGTGGGACAACGTGGGACAACGTGGGACAACGTCGGACAACGTGGGACAACGTCGGACAACGTGGGACAACGTGGGACATCGTGGGACAACGTGGGACAACGTGGGACAACGTGGGACAACGTGGGACAACGTGGGACACCGTTGGACACCGTGGGACACCGTTGGACACCGTTGGACATCGTTGGACACCGTGGGACAACGTGGGACAACGTGGGACAACGTGGGACAACGTGGGACATCGTGGGACAACGTGGGACAACGTGGGACAACGTGGGACATCGTTGGACACCGTTGGACACCGTGGGACAACGTGGGACAACGTGGGACAACGTGGGACAACGTGGGACAACGTGGGACAACGTGGGACAACGTGGGACAACGTGGGACAACGTGGGACAACGTGGGACAACGTGGGACAACGTGGGACAACGTGGGACAACGTGGGACATCGTGGGACAACGTGGGACAACGTGGGACACCGTTGGACATCGTTGGACAACGTGGGACAACGTGGGACAACGTGGGACAACGTGGGACACCGTTGGACACCGTTGGACACCGTTGGACACCGTTGGACATCGTTGGACACCGTGGGACAACGTGGGACAACGTGGTACAACGTGGGAAACCATGGAACAACGTGGGACAACGTGGGACACCGTTGGACATCGTTGGACAACGTGGGACAACGTGGGACAACGTGGGACAACGTGGGACAACGTGGGACAACGTGGGACAACGTGGGACACCGTTGGACACCGTGGGACACCGTTGGACACTGTTGGACATCGTTGGACAACGTGGGACAACGTGGGACAACGTGGGAAACCATGGAACAACGTGGGACAACGTTGGACACCGTGGGACAACGTGGGACAACGTGGGACAACGTGGGAAACCATGGAACAACGTGGGACAACGTGGGACACCGTTGGACATCGTTGGACAACGTGGGACAACGTGGGACAACGTGGGACAACGTGGGACAACGTGGGACAACGTGGGACAACGTGGGACACCGTTGGACACCGTGGGACACCGTTGGACACCGTTGGACATCGTTGGACACCGTGGGACAACGTGGGACAACGTGGGACAACGTGGGACAACGTGGGACAACGTGGGACAACGTGGGACAACGTGGGACACCGTTGGACAACGTGGGACACCGTTGGACATCGTTGGACACCGCGGGACAACGTGGGACAACTTGGGACCACGTGGGACAACGTGGGACAACGTGGGACACCGTTGGACATCGTTGGACACCGTGGGACAACGTGGGACAACGTGGGACAACGTGGGACAACGTGGGACAACGTGGGACAACGTTGGACAACGTGGGACAACGTGGGACAACGTGGGACAACGTGGGACATCGTGGGACAACGTGGGACAACGTGGGACACCGTTGGACATCGTTGGACACCGTGGGACAACGTGGGACAACGTGGGACAACGTGGGACACCGTTGGACACCGTGGGACACCGTTGGACACCGTTGGACATCGTTGGACACCGTGGGACAACGTGGGACAACGTGGGACAACGTGGGACAACGTGGGACAACGTGGGACAACGTGGGACAACGTGGGACAACGTGGGACAACGTGGGACAACGTGGGACAACGTGGGACATCGTGGGACAACGTGGGACAACGTGGGACAACGTGGGACAACGTGGGACACCGTTGGACAACGTGGGACAACGTGGGACAACGTGGGACAACGTGGGACAACGTGGGACAACGTGGGACACCGTTGGACACCGTGGGACACCGTTGGACACCGTTGGACACCGTGGGACAACGTGGGACAACGTGGGACAACGTGGGACAACGTGGGACAACGTGGGACAACGTGGGACAACGTGGGACAACGTGGGACAACGTGGGACAACGTGGGACAACGTGGGACAACGTGGGACAACGTGGGACAACGTGGGACAACGTGGGACAACGTGGGACAACGTGGGACAACGTGGGACAACGTGGGACATCGTGGGACAACGTGGGACAACGTGGGACAACGTGGGACAACGTGGGACACCGTTGGACAACGTGGGACACCGTTGGACATCGTTGGACTCCGTGGGACAACGTGGGACAACGTGGGACCACGTGGGACAACGTGGGACAACGTGGGACATCGTTGGACACCGTGGGACAACGTGGGACAACGTGGGACAACGTGGGACAACGTGGGACAACGTGGGACAACGTTGGACAACGTGGGACAACGTGGGACAACGTGGGACAACGTGGGACATCGTGGGACAACGTGGGACAACGTGGGACACCGTTGGACATCGTTGGACACCGTGGGACAACGTGGGACAACGTGGGACAACGTGGGACACCGTTGGACACCGTTGGACACCGTTGGACACCGTTGGACATCGTTGGACACCGTGGGACAACGTGGGACAACGTGGGACAACGTGGGAAACCATGGAACAACGTGGGACAACGTGGGACACCGTTGGACATCGTTGGACAACGTGGGACAACGTGGGACAACGTGGGACAACGTGGGACAACGTGGGACAACGTGGGACAACGTGGGACACCGTTGGACACCGTGGGACACCGTTGGACACCGTTGGACATCGTTGGACACCGTGGGACAACGTGGGACAACGTGGGACAACGTGGGACAACGTGGGACAACGTGGGACAACGTGGGACAACGTGGGACAACGTGGGACAACGTGGGACAACGTGGGACATCGTGGGACACCGTTGGACATCGTTGGACACCGTGGGACACCGTGGGACAACGTGGGACAACGTGGGACAACGTGGGACAACGTGGGACAACGTGGGACAACGTGGGACAACGTGGGACAACGTGGGACAACGTGGGACAACGTGGGACAACGTGGGACAACGTGGGACATCGTGGGACAACGTGGGACAACGTGGGACAACGTGGGACAACGTGGGACACCGTTGGACAACGTGGGACACCGTTGGACATCGTTGGACTCCGTGGGACAACGTGGGACAACGTGGGACCACGTGGGACAACGTGGGACAACGTGGGACAACGTGGGACAACGTGGGACATCGTGGGACAACGTGGGACAACGTGGGACAACGTGGGACAACGTGGGACACCGTTGGACACCGTTGGACACAGTTGGACACCGTTGGACATCGTTGGACACCGTGGGACAACGTGGGACAACGTGGGACAACGTGGGAAACCATGGAACAACGTGGGACAACGTGGGACACCGTTGGACATCGTTGGACATCGTTGGACACCGTGGGACAACGTGGGACAACGTGGGAAAACGTGGGACAACGTGGGACACCGTTGGACATCGCTGGACACCGTTGGACATCGTTGGACACCGTGGGACAACGTGGGACAACGTGGGACAACGTGGGACAACGTGGGACAACGTGGGACAACGTGGGACAACGTGGGACAACGTGGGACAACGTGGGACAACGTGGGACAACGTGGGACAACGTGGGACAACGTGGGACAACGTGGGACATCGTGGGACAACGTGGGACAACGTGGGACAACGTGGGACAACGTGGGACATCGTTGGACACCGTTGGACACCGTGGGACAACGTGGGACAACGTGGGACAACGTGGGACAACGTGGGACAACGTGGGACAACGTGGGACAACGTGGGACAACGTGGGACAACGTGGGACAACGTGGGACAACGTGGGACAACGTGGGACAACGTGGGACAACGTGGGACATCGTGGGACAACGTGGGACAACGTGGGACACCGTTGGACATCGTTGGACAACGTGGGACAACGTGGGACAACGTGGGACAACGTGGGACACCGTTGGACACCGTTGGACACCGTTGGACACCGTTGGACATCGTTGGACACCGTGGGACAACGTGGGACAACGTGGGACAACGTGGGACAACGTGGGAAACCATGGAACAACGTGGGACAACGTGGGACACCGTTGGACATCGTTGGACAACGTGGGACAACGTGGGACAACGTGGGACAACGTGGGACACCGTGGGACACCGTGGGACACCGTTGGACACCGTTGGACATCGTTGGACACCGTGGGACAACGTGGGACAACGTGGGACAACGTGGGACAACGTGGGACAACGTGGGACAACGTGGGACAACGTGGGACAACGTGGGACAACGTGGGACAACGTGGGACAACGTGGGACAACGTGGGACAACGTGGGACAACGTGGGACATCGTGGGACAACGTGGGACAACGTGGGACAACGTGGGACAACGTGGGACACCGTTGGACAACGTGGGACACCGTTGGACATCGTTGGACACCGTGGGACAACGTGGGACAACTTGGGACCACGTGGGACAACGTGGGACAACGTGGGACAACGTGGGACAACGTGGGACAACGTGGGACAACGTGGGACATCGTGGGACAACGTGGGACAACGTGGGAAAACGTGGGACAACGTGGGACAACGTGGGACACCGTTGGACATCGTTGGACACCGTGGGACAACGTGGGACAACGTGGGACAACGTGGGACAACGTGGGACAACGTGGCACAACGTGGGAAACCATGGAACAACGTGGGACAACGTGGGACACCGTTGGACATCGTTGGACAACGTGGGACAACGTGGGACAACGTGGGACAACGTGGGACAACGTGGGACAACGTGGGACAACGTGGGACAACGTGGGAAACCATGGAACAACGTGGGACAACGTGGGACACCGTTGGACATCGTTGGACATCGTTGGACACCGTGGGACAACGTGGGACAACGTGGGAAAACGTGGGACAACGTGGGACACCGTTGGACATCGCTGGACACCGTTGGACACCGTGGGACAACGTGGGACAACGTGGGAAAACGTGGGACAACGTGGGACACCGTTGGACATCGCTGGACACCGTTGGACATCGTTGGACACCGTGGGACAACGTGGGACAACGTGGGACAACGTGGGACAACGTGGGACAACGTGGGACAACGTGGGACAACGTGGGACAACGTGGGAAACCATGGAACAACGTGGGACAACGTGGGACACCGTTGGACATCGTTGGACATCGTTGGACACCGTGGGACAACGTGGGACAACGTGGGACAACGTGGGAAAACGTGGGACAACGTGGGACACCGTTGGACATCGCTGGACACCGTTGGACATCGTTGGACACCGTGGGACAACGTGGGACAACGTGGGACAACGTGGGACAACGTGGGACACCGTTGGACATCGTTGGACAACGTGGGACAACGTGGGACAACGTGGGACAACGTGGGACAACGTGGGACACCGTTGGACATCGTTGGACACCGTGGGACAACGTGGGACAACGTGGGACAACGTGGGACAACGTGGGACAACGTGGGAAACCATGGAACAACGTGGGACAACGTGGGACACCGTTGGACAACGTGGGACATCGTGGGACAACGTGGGACAACGTGGGACAACGTGGGACAACGTGGGACAACGTGGGACAACGTGGGACAACGTGGGACACCGTTGGACACCGTGGGACACCGTTGGACACCGTTGGACATCGTTGGACACCGTGGGACAACGTGGGACAACGTGGGACAACGTGGGACAACGTGGGACATCGTGGGACAACGTGGGACAACGTGGGACAACGTGGGACATCGTTGGACACCGTTGGACACCGTGGGACAACGTGGGACAACGTGGGACAACGTGGGACAACGTGGGACAACGTGGGACAACGTGGGACAACGTGGGACAACGTGGGACAACGTGGGACAACGTGGGACAACGTGGGACAACGTGGGACAACGTGGGACAACGTGGGACATCGTGGGACAACGTGGGACAACGTGGGACACCGTTGGACATCGTTGGACAACGTGGGACAACGTGGGACAACGTGGGACAACGTGGGACACCGTTGGACACCGTTGGACACCGTTGGACACCGTTGGACATCGTTGGACACCGTGGGACAACGTGGGACAACGTGGGACAACGTGGGAAACCATGGAACAACGTGGGACAACGTGGGACACCGTTGGACATCGTTGGACAACGTGGGACAACGTGGGACAACGTGGGACAACGTGGGACAACGTGGGACAACGTGGGACAACGTGGGACACCGTTGGACACCGTGGGACACCGTTGGACACCGTTGGACATCGTTGGACAACGTGGGACAACGTGGGACAACGTGGGAAACCATGGAACAACGTGGGACAACGTTGGACACCGTGGGACAACGTGGGACAACGTGGGACAACGTGGGAAACCATGGAACAACGTGGGACAACGTGGGACACCGTTGGACATCGTTGGACAACGTGGGACAACGTGGGACAACGTGGGACACCGTTGGACACCGTGGGACACCGTTGGACACCGTTGGACATCGTTGGACACCGTGGGACAACGTGGGACAACGTGGGACAACGTGGGACAACGTGGGACAACGTGGGACAACGTGGGACAACGTGGGACAACGTGGGACAACGTGGGACAACGTGGGACAACGTGGGACAACGTGGGACATCGTGGGACAACGTGGGACAACGTGGGACAACGTGGGACAACGTGGGACACCGTTGGACAACGTGGGACACCGTTGGACATCGTTGGACACCGTGGGACAACGTGGGACAACGTGGGACCACGTGGGACAACGTGGGACAACGTGGGACAACGTGGGACAACGTGGGACAACGTGGGACAACGTGGGACAACGTGGGACATCGTGGGACAACGTGGGACAACGTGGGACAACGTGGGACAACGTGGGACACCGTTGGACATCGTTGGACACCGTGGGACAACGTGGGACAACGTGGGACAACGTGGGACAACGTGGGACAACGTGGGACAACGTGGGAAACCATGGAACAACGTGGGACAACGTTGGACACCGTGGGACAACGTGGGACAACGTGGGACAACGTGGGAAACCATGGAACAACGTGGGACAACGTGGGACACCGTTGGACATCGTTGGACAACGTGGGACAACGTGGGACAACGTGGGACAACGTGGGACAACGTGGGACAACGTGGGACAACGTGGGACACCGTTGGACACCGTGGGACACCGTTGGACACCGTTGGACATCGTTGGACACCGTTGGACAACGTGGGACAACGTGGGACAACGTGGGACAACGTGGGACAACGTGGGACAACGTGGGACAACGTGGGACAACGTGGGACAACGTGGGACAACGTGGGACAACGTGGGACATCGTGGGACAACGTGGGACAACGTGGGACAACGTGGGACAACGTGGGACACCGTTGGACAACGTGGGACACCGTTGGACATCGTTGGACACCGTGGGACAACGTGGGACAACTTGGGACCACGTGGGACAACGTGGGACAACGTGGGACAACGTGGGACAACGTGGGACCACGTGGGACAACGTGGGACATCGTGGGACAACGTGGGACAACGTGGGACACCGTTGGACATCGTTGGACACCGTGGGACAACGTGGGACAACGTGGGACAACGTGGGACAACGTGGGACAACGTGGGACAACGTGGGAAACCATGGAACAACGTGGGACAACGTGGGACACCGTTGGACATCGTTGGACAACGTGGGACAACGTGGGACAACGTGGGACAACGTGGGACAACGTGGGACAACGTGGGACAACGTGGGACAACGTGGGACAACGTGGGACACCGTTGGACATCGTTGGACATCGTTGGACACCGTGGGACAACGTGGGACACCGTTGGACATCGCTGGACACCGTTGGACACCGTGGGACAACGTGGGACAACGTGGGAAAACGTGGGACAACGTGGGACAACGTGGGAAACCATGGAACAACGTGGGACAACGTGGGACACCGTTGGACATCGTTGGACATCGTTGGACACCGTGGGACAACGTGGGACAACGTGGGACAACGTGGGACATCGTGGGACAACGTGGGACAACGTGGGACAACGTGGGACAACGTGGGACATCGTTGGACACCGTTGGACACCGTGGGACAACGTGGGACAACGTGGGACAACGTGGGACAACGTGGGACAACGTGGGACAACGTGGGACAACGTGGGACAACGTGGGACAACGTGGGACAACGTGGGACAACGTGGGACAACGTGGGAAACCATGGAACAACGTGGGACAACGTGGGACAACGTGGGACAACGTGGGACAACGTGGGACAACGTGGGACAACGTGGGACAACGTGGGACAACGTGGGACAACGTGGGACACCGTTGGACATCGCTGGACACCGTTGGACATCGTTGGACACCGTGGGACAACGTGGGACAACGTGGGACAACGTGGGACAACGTGGGACAACGTGGGACAACGTGGGACAACGTGGGACAACGTGGGACAACGTGGGAAACCATGGAACAACGTGGGACAACGTGGGACACCGTTGGACATCGTTGGACATCGTTGGACACCGTGGGACAACGTGGGACAACGTGGGACAACGTGGGACATCGTGGGACAACGTGGGACAACGTGGGACAACGTGGGACAACGTGGGACATCGTTGGACACCGTTGGACACCGTGGGACAACGTGGGACAACGTGGGACAACGTGGGACAACGTGGGACAACGTGGGACAACGTGGGACAACGTGGGACAACGTGGGACAACGTGGGACAACGTGGGACAACGTGGGACAACGTGGGACAACGTGGGACATCGTGGGACAACGTGGGACAACGTGGGACACCGTTGGACATCGTTGGACAACGTGGGACAACGTGGGACAACGTGGGACAACGTGGGACACCGTTGGACACCGTTGGACACCGTTGGACACCGTTGGACATCGTTGGACACCGTGGGACAACGTGGGACAACGTGGGACAACGTGGGAAACCATGGAACAACGTGGGACAACGTGGGACACCGTTGGACATCGTTGGACAACGTGGGACAACGTGGGACAACGTGGGACAACGTGGGACAACGTGGGACAACGTGGGACAACGTGGGACACCGTTGGACACCGTGGGACACCGTTGGACACCGTTGGACATCGTTGGACACCGTGGGACAACGTGGGACAACGTGGGACAACGTGGGACAACGTGGGACAACGTGGGACAACGTGGGACAACGTGGGACAACGTGGGACAACGTGGGACAACGTGGGACATCGTGGGACAACGTGGGACAACGTGGGACAACGTGGGACAACGTGGGACAACGTGGGACACCGTTGGACATCGTTGGACACCGTTGGACATCGTTGGACACCGTGGGACAACGTGGGACAACGTGGGACAACGTGGGACAACGTGGGACACCGTTGGACATCGTTGGACAACGTGGGACAACGTGGGACAACGTGGGACAACGTGGGACAACGTGGGACACCGTTGGACATCGTTGGACACCGTGGGACAACGTGGGACAACGTGGGACAACGTGGGACAACGTGGGACAACGTGGGATAACGTGGGAAACCATGGAACAACGTGGGACAACGTGGGACACCGTTGGACAACGTGGGACATCGTGGGACAACGTGGGACAACGTGGGACAACGTGGGACAACGTGGGACAACGTGGGACACCGTTGGACACCGTGGGACACCGTTGGACACCGTTGGACATCGTTGGACACCGTGGGACACCGTGGGACAACGTGGGACAACGTGGGACAACGTGGGACATCGTGGGACAACGTGGGACAACGTGGGACAACGTGGGACATCGTTGGACACCGTTGGACACCGTGGGACAACGTGGGACAACGTGGGACAACGTGGGACAACGTGGGACAACGTGGGACAACGTGGGACAACGTGGGACAACGTGGGACAACGTGGGACAACGTGGGACAACGTGGGACAACGTGGGACAACGTGGGACATCGTGGGACAACGTGGGACAACGTGGGACACCGTTGGACATCGTTGGACAACGTGGGACAACGTGGGACAACGTGGGACAACGTGGGACACCGTTGGACACCGTTGGACACCGTTGGACACCGTTGGACATCGTTGGACACCGTGGGACAACGTGGGACAACGTGGGACAACGTGGGAAACCATGGAACAACGTGGGACAACGTGGGACACCGTTGGACATCGTTGGACAACGTGGGACAACGTGGGACAACGTGGGACAACGTGGGACAACGTGGGACAACGTGGGACAACGTGGGACACCGTTGGACACCGTGGGACACCGTTGGACACCGTTGGACATCGTTGGACAACGTGGGACAACGTGGGACAACGTGGGAAACCATGGAACAACGTGGGACAACGTTGGACACCGTGGGACAACGTGGGACAACGTGGGACAACGTGGGAAACCATGGAACAACGTGGGACAACGTGGGACACCGTTGGACATCGTTGGACAACGTGGGACAACGTGGGACAACGTGGGACACCGTTGGACACCGTGGGACACCGTTGGACACCGTTGGACATCGTTGGACACCGTGGGACAACGTGGGACAACGTGGGACAACGTGGGACAACGTGGGACAACGTGGGACAACGTGGGACAACGTGGGACAACGTGGGACAACGTGGGACAACGTGGGACAACGTGGGACAACGTGGGACATCGTGGGACAACGTGGGACAACGTGGGACAACGTGGGACAACGTGGGACACCGTTGGACAACGTGGGACACCGTTGGACATCGTTGGACACCGTGGGACAACGTGGGACAACGTGGGACCACGTGGGACAACGTGGGACAACGTGGGACAACGTGGGACAACGTGGGACAACGTGGGACAACGTGGGACAACGTGGGACATCGTGGGACAACGTGGGACAACGTGGGACAACGTGGGACAACGTGGGACACCGTTGGACATCGTTGGACACCGTGGGACAACGTGGGACAACGTGGGACAACGTGGGACAACGTGGGACAACGTGGGAAACCATGGAACAACGTGGGACAACGTTGGACACCGTGGGACAACGTGGGACAACGTGGGACAACGTGGGAAACCATGGAACAACGTGGGACAACGTGGGACACCGTTGGACATCGTTGGACAACGTGGGACAACGTGGGACAACGTGGGACAACGTGGGACAACGTGGGACAACGTGGGACAACGTGGGACACCGTTGGACACCGTGGGACACCGTTGGACACCGTTGGACATCGTTGGACACCGTGGGACAACGTGGGACAACGTGGGACAACGTGGGACAACGTGGGACAACGTGGGACACCGTTGGACACCGTGGGACACCGTTGGACACCGTTGGACATCGTTGGACACCGTGGGACAACGTGGGACAACGTGGGACAACGTGGGACAACGTGGGACAACGTGGGACAACGTGGGACAACGTGGGACAACGTGGGACAACGTGGGACAACGTGGGACATCGTGGGACAACGTGGGACAACGTGGGACAACGTGGGACAACGTGGGACAACGTGGGACACCGTTGGACATCGTTGGACACCGTTGGACATCGTTGGACACCGTGGGACAACGTGGGACAACGTGGGACAACGTGGGACAACGTGGGACACCGTTGGACATCGTTGGACAACGTGGGACAACGTGGGACAACGTGGGACAACGTGGGACAACGTGGGACACCGTTGGACATCGTTGGACACCGTGGGACAACGTGGGACAACGTGGGACAACGTGGGACAACGTGGGACACCGTGGGAAACCATGGAACAACGTGGGACAACGTGGGACACCGTTGGACAACGTGGGACATCGTGGGACAACGTGGGACAACGTGGGACAACGTGGGACAACGTGGGACAACGTGGGACAACGTGGGACACCGTTGGACACCGTGGGACACCGTTGGACACCGTTGGACATCGTTGGACACCGTGGGACAACGTGGGACAACGTGGGACAACGTGGGACAACGTGGGACAACGTGGGACAACGTGGGACAACGTGGGACAACGTGGGACAACGTGGGACAACGTGGGACAACGTGGGACAACGTGGGACATCGTGGGACAACGTGGGACAACGTGGGACAACGTGGGACAACGTGGGACACCGTTGGACAACGTGGGACACCGTTGGACATCGTTGGACACCGTGGGACAACGTGGGACAACGTGGGACCACGTGGGACAACGTGGGACAACGTGGGACAACGTGGGACAACGTGGGACAACGTGGGACAACGTGGGACAACGTGGGACATCGTGGGACAACGTGGGACAACGTGGGACAACGTGGGACAACGTGGGACACCGTTGGACATCGTTGGACACCGTGGGACAACGTGGGACAACGTGGGACAACGTGGGACAACGTGGGACAACGTGGGACAACGTGGGAAACCATGGAACAACGTGGGACAACGTTGGACACCGTGGGACAACGTGGGACAACGTGGGACAACGTGGGAAACCATGGAACAACGTGGGACAACGTGGGACACCGTTGGACATCGTTGGACAACGTGGGACAACGTGGGACAACGTGGGACAACGTGGGACAACGTGGGACAACGTGGGACAACGTGGGACACCGTTGGACACCGTGGGACACCGTTGGACACCGTTGGACATCGTTGGACACCGTGGGACAACGTGGGACAACGTGGGACAACGTGGGACAACGTGGGACAACGTGGGACAACGTGGGACAACGTGGGACAACGTGGGACAACGTGGGACAACGTGGGACAACGTGGGACATCGTGGGACAACGTGGGACAACGTGGGACAACGTGGGACAACGTGGGACACCGTTGGACAACGTGGGACACCGTTGGACATCGTTGGACACCGTGGGACAACGTGGGACAACGTGGGACAACGTGGGACAACGTGGGACAACGTGGGACAACGTGGGACAACGTGGGACAACGTGGGAAACCATGGAACAACGTGGGACAACGTGGGACACCGTTGGACATCGTTGGACATCGTTGGACACCGTGGGACAACGTGGGACACCGTTGGACATCGCTGGACACCGTTGGACACCGTGGGACAACGTGGGACAACGTGGGAAAACGTGGGACAACGTGGGACACCGTTGGACATCGCTGGACACCGTTGGACATCGTTGGACACCGTGGGACAACGTGGGACAACGTGGGACAACGTGGGACAACGTGGGACAACGTGGGACACCGTTGGACACCGTTGGACACCGTTGGACACCGTTGGACATCGTTGGACACCGTGGGACAACGTGGGACAACGTGGGACAACGTGGGAAACCATGGAACAACGTGGGACAACGTGGGACACCGTTGGACATCGTTGGACAACGTGGGACAACGTGGGACAACGTGGGACAACGTGGGACAACGTGGGACAACGTGGGACAACGTGGGACACCGTTGGACACCGTGGGACACCGTTGGACACCGTTGGACATCGTTGGACAACGTGGGACAACGTGGGACAACGTGGGAAACCATGGAACAACGTGGGACAACGTTGGACACCGTGGGACAACGTGGGACAACGTGGGACAACGTGGGAAACCATGGAACAACGTGGGACAACGTGGGACACCGTTGGACATCGTTGGACAACGTGGGACAACGTGGGACAACGTGGGACACCGTTGGACACCGTGGGACACCGTTGGACACCGTTGGACATCGTTGGACACCGTGGGACAACGTGGGACAACGTGGGACAACGTGGGACAACGTGGGACAACGTGGGACAACGTGGGACAACGTGGGACAACGTGGGACAACGTGGGACAACGTGGGACAACGTGGGACAACGTGGGACATCGTGGGACAACGTGGGACAACGTGGGACAACGTGGGACAACGTGGGACACCGTTGGACAACGTGGGACACCGTTGGACATCGTTGGACACCGTGGGACAACGTGGGACAACGTGGGACCACGTGGGACAACGTGGGACAACGTGGGACAACGTGGGACAACTTGGGACAACGTGGGACAACGTGGGACAACGTGGGACATCGTGGGACAACGTGGGACAACGTGGGACAACGTGGGACAACGTGGGACACCGTTGGACATCGTTGGACACCGTGGGACAACGTGGGACAACGTGGGACAACGTGGGACAACGTGGGACAACGTGGGACAACGTGGGAAACCATGGAACAACGTGGGACAACGTTGGACACCGTGGGACAACGTGGGACAACGTGGGACAACGTGGGAAACCATGGAACAACGTGGGACAACGTGGGACACCGTTGGACATCGTTGGACAACGTGGGACAACGTGGGACAACGTGGGACAACGTGGGACAACGTGGGACAACGTGGGACAACGTGGGACACCGTTGGACACCGTGGGACACCGTTGGACACCGTTGGACATCGTTGGACACCGTGGGACAACGTGGGACAACGTGGGACAACGTGGGACAACGTGGGACAACGTGGGACAACGTGGGACAACGTGGGACAACGTGGGACAACGTGGGACAACGTGGGACAACGTGGGACATCGTGGGACAACGTGGGACAACGTGGGACAACGTGGGACAACGTGGGACACCGTTGGACAACGTGGGACACCGTTGGACATCGTTGGACACCGTGGGACAACGTGGGACAACTTGGGACCACGTGGGACAACGTGGGACAACGTGGGACAACGTGGGACAACGTGGGACCACGTGGGACAACGTGGGACATCGTGGGACAACGTGGGACAACGTGGGACACCGTTGGACATCGTGGGACACCGTGGGACAACGTGGGACAACGTGGGACAACGTGGGACAACGTGGGACAACGTGGGACAACGTGGGAAACCATGGAACAACGTGGGACAACGTGGGACACCGTTGGACATCGTTGGACAACGTGGGACAACGTGGGACAACGTGGGACAACGTGGGACAACGTGGGACAACGTGGGACAACGTGGGACAACGTGGGACAACGTGGGAAACCATGGAACAACGTGGGACAACGTGGGACACCGTTGGACATCGTTGGACATCGTTGGACACCGTGGGACAACGTGGGACACCGTTGGACATCGCTGGACACCGTTGGACACCGTGGGACAACGTGGGACAACGTGGGAAAACGTGGGACAACGTGGGACACCGTTGGACATCGCTGGACACCGTTGGACATCGTTGGACACCGTGGGACAACGTGGGACAACGTGGGACAACGTGGGACAACGTGGGACAACGTGGGACAACGTGGGACAACGTGGGACAACGTGGGACAACGTGGGACAACGTGGGACAACGTGGGACAACGTGGGAAACCATGGAACAACGTGGGACAACGTTGGACACCGTGGGACAACGTGGGACAACGTGGGACAACGTGGGAAACCATGGAACAACGTGGGACAACGTGGGACACCGTTGGACATCGTTGGACAACGTGGGACAACGTGGGACAACGTGGGACAACGTGGGACAACGTGGGACAACGTGGGAAACCATGGAACAACGTGGGACAACGTGGGACACCGTTGGACATCGTTGGACAACGTGGGACAACGTGGGACAACGTGGGACACCGTTGGACACCGTGGGACACCGCTGGACACCGTTGGACATCGTTGGACACCGTGGGACAACGTGGGACAACGTGGGACAACGTGGGACAACGTGGGACAACGTGGGACAACGTGGGACAACGTGGGACAACGTGGGACAACGTGGGACAACGTGGGACAACGTGGGACAACGTGGGACATCGTGGGACAACGTGGGACAACGTGGGACAACGTGGGACAACGTGGGACACCGTTGGACAACGTGGGACACCGTTGGACATCGTTGGACACCGTGGGACAACGTGGGACAACGTGGGACCACGTGGGACAACGTGGGACAACGTGGGACAACGTGGGACAACGTGGGACAACGTGGGACAACGTGGGACAACGTGGGACATCGTGGGACACCGTGGGACAACGTGGGACAACGTGGGACAACGTGGGACACCGTTGGACATCGTTGGACACCGTGGGACAACGTGGGACAACGTGGGACAACGTGGGACAACGTGGGACAACGTGGGAAACCATGGAACAACGTGGGACAACGTTGGACACCGTGGGACAACGTGGGACAACGTGGGACAACGTGGGAAACCATGGAACAACGTGGGACAACGTGGGACACCGTTGGACATCGTTGGACAACGTGGGACAACGTGGGACAACGTGGGACAACGTGGGACAACGTGGGACAACGTGGGACAACGTGGGACACCGTTGGACACCGTGGGACACCGTTGGACACCGTTGGACATCGTTGGACACCGTGGGACAACGTGGGACAACGTGGGACAACGTGGGACAACGTGGGACAACGTGGGACACCGTTGGACACCGTGGGACACCGTTGGACACCGTTGGACATCGTTGGACACCGTGGGACAACGTGGGACAACGTGGGACAACGTGGGACAACGTGGGACAACGTGGGACAACGTGGGACAACGTGGGACAACGTGGGACAACGTGGGACAACGTGGGACATCGTGGGACAACGTGGGACAACGTGGGACAACGTGGGACAACGTGGGACAACGTGGGACACCGTTGGACATCGTTGGACACCGTTGGACATCGTTGGACACCGTGGGACAACGTGGGACAACGTGGGACAACGTGGGACAACGTGGGACACCGTGGGACATCGTTGGACAACGTGGGACAACGTGGGACAACGTGGGACAACGTGGGACAACGTGGGACACCGTTGGACATCGTTGGACACCGTGGGACAACGTGGGACAACGTGGGACAACGTGGGACAACGTGGGACAACGTGGGAAACCATGGAACAACGTGGGACAACGTGGGACACCGTTGGACAACGTGGGACATCGTGGGACAACGTGGGACAACGTGGGACAACGTGGGACAACGTGGGACAACGTGGGACAGCGTGGGACACCGTTGGACACCGTGGGACACCGTTGGACACCGTTGGACATCGTTGGACACCGTGGGACAACGTGGGACAACGTGGGACAACGTGGGACAACGTGGGACAACGTGGGACAACGTGGGACAACGTGGGACAACGTGGGACAACGTGGGACAACGTGGGACAACGTGGGACAACGTGGGACATCGTGGGACAACGTGGGACAACGTGGGACAACGTGGGACAACGTGGGACACCGTTGGACAACGTGGGACACCGTTGGACATCGTTGGACACCGTGGGACAACGTGGGACAACGTGGGACCACGTGGGACAACGTGGGACAACGTGGGACAACGTGGGACAACGTGGGACAACGTGGGACAACGTGGGACAACGTGGGACATCGTGGGACAACGTGGGACAACGTGGGACAACGTGGGACAACGTGGGACACCGTTGGACATCGTTGGACACCGTGGGACAACGTGGGACAACGTGGGACAACGTGGGACAACGTGGGACAACGTGGGACAACGTGGGAAACCATGGAACAACGTGGGACAACGTTGGACACCGTGGGACAACGTGGGACAACGTGGGACAACGTGGGAAACCATGGAACAACGTGGGACAACGTGGGACACCGTTGGACATCGTTGGACAACGTGGGACAACGTGGGACAACGTGGGACAACGTGGGACAACGTGGGACAACGTGGGACAACGTGGGACACCGTTGGACACCGTGGGACACCGTTGGACACCGTTGGACATCGTTGGACACCGTGGGACAACGTGGGACAACGTGGGACAACGTGGGACAACGTGGGACAACGTGGGACAACGTGGGACAACGTGGGACAACGTGGGACAACGTGGGACAACGTGGGACAACGTGGGACATCGTGGGACAACGTGGGACAACGTGGGACAACGTGGGACAACGTGGGACACCGTTGGACAACGTGGGACACCGTTGGACATCGTTGGACACCGTGGGACAACGTGGGACAACGTGGGACAACGTGGGACAACGTGGGACAACGTGGGACAACGTGGGACAACGTGGGACAACGTGGGAAACCATGGAACAACGTGGGACAACGTGGGACACCGTTGGACATCGTTGGACATCGTTGGACACCGTGGGACAACGTGGGACACCGTTGGACATCGCTGGACACCGTTGGACACCGTGGGACAACGTGGGACAACGTGGGAAAACGTGGGACAACGTGGGACACCGTTGGACATCGCTGGACACCGTTGGACATCGTTGGACACCGTGGGACAACGTGGGACAACGTGGGACAACGTGGGACAACGTGGGACAACGTGGGACACCGTTGGACACCGTTGGACACCGTTGGACACCGTTGGACATCGTTGGACACCGTGGGACAACGTGGGACAACGTGGGACAACGTGGGAAACCATGGAACAACGTGGGACAACGTGGGACACCGTTGGACATCGTTGGACAACGTGGGACAACGTGGGACAACGTGGGACAACGTGGGACAACGTGGGACAACGTGGGACAACGTGGGACACCGTTGGACACCGTGGGACACCGTTGGACACCGTTGGACATCGTTGGACAACGTGGGACAACGTGGGACAACGTGGGAAACCATGGAACAACGTGGGACAACGTTGGACACCGTGGGACAACGTGGGACAACGTGGGACAACGTGGGAAACCATGGAACAACGTGGGACAACGTGGGACACCGTTGGACATCGTTGGACAACGTGGGACAACGTGGGACAACGTGGGACACCGTTGGACACCGTGGGACACCGTTGGACACCGTTGGACATCGTTGGACACCGTGGGACAACGTGGGACAACGTGGGACAACGTGGGACAACGTGGGACAACGTGGGACAACGTGGGACAACGTGGGACAACGTGGGACAACGTGGGACAACGTGGGACAACGTGGGACAACGTGGGACATCGTGGGACAACGTGGGACAACGTGGGACAACGTGGGACAACGTGGGACACCGTTGGACAACGTGGGACACCGTTGGACATCGTTGGACACCGTGGGACAACGTGGGACAACGTGGGACCACGTGGGACAACGTGGGACAACGTGGGACAACGTGGGACAACTTGGGACAACGTGGGACAACGTGGGACAACGTGGGACATCGTGGGACAACGTGGGACAACGTGGGACAACGTGGGACAACGTGGGACACCGTTGGACATCGTTGGACACCGTGGGACAACGTGGGACAACGTGGGACAACGTGGGACAACGTGGGACAACGTGGGACAACGTGGGAAACCATGGAACAACGTGGGACAACGTTGGACACCGTGGGACAACGTGGGACAACGTGGGACAACGTGGGAAACCATGGAACAACGTGGGACAACGTGGGACACCGTTGGACATCGTTGGACAACGTGGGACAACGTGGGACAACGTGGGACAACGTGGGACAACGTGGGACAACGTGGGACAACGTGGGACACCGTTGGACACCGTGGGACACCGTTGGACACCGTTGGACATCGTTGGACACCGTGGGACAACGTGGGACAACGTGGGACAACGTGGGACAACGTGGGACAACGTGGGACAACGTGGGACAACGTGGGACAACGTGGGACAACGTGGGACAACGTGGGACAACGTGGGACATCGTGGGACAACGTGGGACAACGTGGGACAACGTGGGACAACGTGGGACACCGTTGGACAACGTGGGACACCGTTGGACATCGTTGGACACCGTGGGACAACGTGGGACAACTTGGGACCACGTGGGACAACGTGGGACAACGTGGGACAACGTGGGACAACGTGGGACAACGTGGGACAACGTGGGACATCGTGGGACAACGTGGGACAACGTGGGACACCGTTGGACATCGTTGGACACCGTGGGACAACGTGGGACAACGTGGGACAACGTGGGACAACGTGGGACAACGTGGGACAACGTGGGAAACCATGGAACAACGTGGGACAACGTGGGACACCGTTGGACATCGTTGGACAACGTGGGACAACGTGGGACAACGTGGGACAACGTGGGACAACGTGGGACAACGTGGGACAACGTGGGACAACGTGGGACAACGTGGGAAACCATGGAACAACGTGGGACAACGTGGGACACCGTTGGACATCGTTGGACATCGTTGGACACCGTGGGACAACGTGGGACACCGTTGGACATCGCTGGACACCGTTGGACACCGTGGGACAACGTGGGACAACGTGGGAAAACGTGGGACAACGTGGGACACCGTTGGACATCGCTGGACACCGTTGGACATCGTTGGACACCGTGGGACAACGTGGGACAACGTGGGACAACGTGGGACAACGTGGGACAACGTGGGACAACGTGGGACAACGTGGGACAACGTGGGACAACGTGGGAAACCATGGAACAACGTGGACAACGTGGGACACCGTTGGACATCGTTGGACATCGTTGGACACCGTGGGACAACGTGGGACAACGTGGGACAACGTGGGACATCGTGGGACAACGTGGGACAACGTGGACAACGTGGGACAACGTGGGACATCGTTGGACACCGTTGGACACCGTGGGACAACGTGGGACAACGTGGGACAACGTGGGACAACGTGGGACAACGTGGGACAACGTGGGACAACGTGGGACAACGTGGGACAACGTGGGACAACGTGGGACAACGT
>NW_025963709.1:0-52789 GCF_910591885.1 Bombus terrestris
GGGACACCGTTGGACACCGTGGGACACCTTTGGACACCGTTGGACACCGTGGGACAACGTGGGACAACGTGGGACAACGTGGGACAACGTGGGACAACGTGGGACAACGTGGGACAACGTGGGACAACGTGGGACAACGTGGGACAACGTGGGACAACGTGGGACAACGTGGGACAACGTGGGACAACGTGGGACAACGTGGGACAACGTGGGACAACGTGGGACACCGTTGGACAACGTGGGACACCGTTGGACATCGTTGGACACCGTGGGACAACGTGGGACAACGTGGGACAACGTGGGAAACCATGGAACAACGTGGGACAACGTGGGACACCGTTGGACATCGTTGGACAACGTGGGACAACGTGGGACAACGTGGGACAACGTGGGACACCGTGGGACAACGTGGGGCAACGTGGGAAAACGTGGGACAACGTGGGACACCGTTGGACATCGCTGGACACCGTTGGACATCGTTGGACACCGTGGGACAACGTGGGACAACGTGGGACAACGTGGGACAACGTGGGACAACGTGGGACAACGTGGGACAACGTGGGACAACGTGGGACAACGTGGGACAACGTGGGACAACGTGGGACACCGTTGGACAACGTGGGACACCGTTGGACATCGTTGGACACCGTGGGACAACGTGGGACAACGTGGGACAACGTGGGAAACCATGGAACAACGTGGGACAACGTGGGACACCGTTGGACATCGTTGGACAACGTGGGACAACGTGGGACAACGTGGGACAACGTGGGACAACGTGGGACAACGTGGGACAACGTGGGACAACGTGGGACAACGTGGGACAACGTGGGACACCGTTGGACAACGTGGGACACCGTTGGACATCGTTGGACACCGTGGGACAACGTGGGACAACGTGGGACAACGTGGGACACCGTTGGACATCGCTGGACACCGTTGGACATCGTTGGACACCGTGGGACAACGTGGGACAACGTGGGACAACGTGGGACAACGTGGGACAACGTGGGACAACGTGGGACAACGTGGGACAACGTGGGACAACGTGGGACAACGTGGGACAACGTGGGACAACGTGGGACAACGTGGGACAACGTGGGACATCGTGGGACAACGTGGGACAACGTGGGACAACGTGGGACAACGTGGGACATCGTTGGACAACGTGGGACACCGTTGGACAACGTGGGACACCGTTGGACATCGTTGGACACCGTGGGACAACGTGGGACAACGTGGGACAACGTGGGACAACGTGGGACAACGTGGGACAACGTGGGACACCGTTGGACACCGTGGGACACCGTTGGACACCGTTGGACACCGTTGGACATCGTTGGACATCGTTGGACATCGTGGGACACCGTTGGACATCGTTGGACATCGTTGGACACCGTTGGACATCGTTGGACACCGTTGGACATCGTTGGACATCGTTGGACATCGTGGGACACCGTTGGACATCGTTGGACATCGTTGGACACCGTGGGACAACGTGGGACAACGTGGGACAACGTGGGAAACCATGGAACAACGTGGGACAACGTGGGACACCGTTGGACATCGTTGGACAACGTGGGACAACGTGGGACAACGTGGGACAACGTGGGACAACGTGGGACAACGTGGGACAACGTGGGACAACGTGGGACAACGTTGGACACCGTTGGACACCGTGGGACACCGTTGGACACCGTTGGACATCGTTGGACACCGTGGGACAACGTGGGACAACGTGGGACAACGTGGGACAACGTGGGACAACGTGGGACAACGTGGGACAACGTGGGACAACGTGGGACAACGTGGGACAACGTGGGACATCGTGGGACAACGTGGGACAACGTGGGACAACGTGGGACAACGTGGGACACCGTTGGACAACGTGGGACACCGTTGGACATCGTTGGACACCGTGGGACAACGTGGGACAACGTGGGACAACGTGGGACAACGTGGGACAACGTGGGACAACGTGGGACAACGTGGGACAACGTGGGACAACGTGGGACAACGTGGGACAACGTGGGACAACGTGGGACACCGTTGGACAACCTGGGACACCGTTGGACATCGTTGGACACCGTGGGACAACGTGGGACACCGTTGGACATCGTTGGACACCGTGGGACAACGTGGGACAACGTGGGACAACGTGGGACACCGTTGGACACCGTTGGACACCGTTGGACAACGTTGGACATCGTTGGACACCGTGGGACAACGTGGGACAACGTGGGACAACGTGGGACAACGTGGGACAACGTGGGACATCGTGGGACAACGTGGGACAACGTGGGACAACGTGGGACAACGTGGGACAACGTGGGACACCGTTGGACATCGTTGGACACCGTGGGACAACGTGGGACAACGTGGGACAACGTGGGACACCGTTGGACACCGTTGGACACCGTTGGACACCGTTGGACATCGTTGGACACCGTGGGACAACGTGGGACAACGTGGGACAACGTGGGAAACCATGGAACAACGTGGGACAACGTGGGACACCGTTGGACATCGTTGGACATCGTTGGACACCGTGGGACAACGTGGGGCAACGTGGGAAAACGTGGGACAACGTGGGACATCGTTGGACACCGTGGGACAACGTGGGACAACGTGGGACAACGTGGGAAACCATGGAACAACGTGGGACAACGTGGGACACCGTTGGACATCGTTGGACAACGTGGGACAACGTGGGACAACGTGGGACAACGTGGGACAACGTGGGACAACGTGGGACACCGTTGGACACCGTGGGACACCTTTGGACACCGTTGGACACCGTGGGACAACGTGGGACAACGTGGGACAACGTGGGACAACGTGGGACAACGTGGGACAACGTGGGACAACGTGGGACAACGTGGGACAACGTGGGACAACGTGGGACAACGTGGGACAACGTGGGACAACGTGGGACAACGTGGGACAACGTGGGACAACGTGGGACAACGTGGGACACCGTTGGACAACGTGGGACACCGTTGGACATCGTTGGACACCGTGGGACAACGTGGGACAACGTGGGACAACGTGGGAAACCATGGAACAACGTGGGACAACGTGGGACACCGTTGGACATCGTTGGACAACGTGGGACAACGTGGGACAACGTGGGACAACGTGGGACACCGTGGGACAACGTGGGGCAACGTGGGAAAACGTGGGACAACGTGGGACACCGTTGGACATCGCTGGACACCGTTGGACATCGTTGGACACCGTGGGACAACGTGGGACAACGTGGGACAACGTGGGACAACGTGGGACAACGTGGGACAACGTGGGACAACGTGGGACAACGTGGGACAACGTGGGACAACGTGGGACAACGTGGGACACCGTTGGACAACGTGGGACACCGTTGGACATCGTTGGACACCGTGGGACAACGTGGGACAACGTGGGACAACGTGGGAAACCATGGAACAACGTGGGACAACGTGGGACACCGTTGGACATCGTTGGACAACGTGGGACAACGTGGGACAACGTGGGACAACGTGGGACAACGTGGGACAACGTGGGACAACGTGGGACAACGTGGGACAACGTGGGACACCGTTGGACAACGTGGGACACCGTTGGACATCGTTGGACACCGTGGGACAACGTGGGACAACGTGGGACAACGTGGGACAACGTGGGACAACGTGGGACACCGTTGGACATCGTTGGACATCGTTGGACATCGTGGGACACCGTTGGACATCGTTGGACATCGTTGGACACCGTTGGACACCGTTGGACAACGTGGGACATCGTGGGACAACGTGGGACAACGTGGGACAACGTGGGACAACGTGGGACACCGTTGGACACCGTGGGACACCGTTGGACACCGTTGGACACCGTTGGACATCGTTGGACATCGTTGGACATCGTGGGACACCGTTGGACATCGTTGGACATCGTTGGACACCGTTGGACATCGTTGGACACCGTTGGACATCGTTGGACATCGTTGGACATCGTGGGACACCGTTGGACATCGTTGGACATCGTTGGACACCGTTGGACATCGTTGGACATCGTTGGACATCGTTGGACACCGTTGGACACCGTTGGACACCGTTGGACATCGTTGGACACCGTGGGACAACGTGGGACAACGTGGGACAACGTGGGACAACGTGGGACAACGTGGGACATCGTGGGACAACGTGGGACAACGTGGGACAACGTGGGACAACGTGGGACAACGTGGGACACCGTTGGACACCGTGGGACACCGTTGGACACCGTTGGACATCGTTGGACACCGTGGGACAACGTGGGACAACGTGGGACAACGTGGGACAACGTGGGACATCGTGGGACAACGTGGGACAACGTGGGACAACGTGGGACAACGTGGGACATCGTGGGACAACGTGGGACAACGTGGGACAACGTGGGACATCGTGGGACAACGTGGGACAACGTGGGACAACGTGGGACAACGTGGGACAACGTGGGACACCGTTGGACACCGTTGGACACCGTTGGACACCGTTGGACATCGTTGGACACCGTGGGACAACGTGGGACAACGTGGGACAACGTGGGAAACCATGGAACAACGTGGGACAACGTGGGACACCGTTGGACATCGTTGGACATCGTTGGACACCGTGGGACAACGTGGGACAACGTGGGACAACGTGGGACAACGTCGGACAACGTGGGACAACGTGGGACATCGTGGGACAACGTGGGACAACGTGGGACAACGTGGGACAACGTGGGACAACGTGGGACAACGTGGGACACCGTTGGACAACGTGGGACACCGTTGGACATCGTTGGACACCGTGGGACAACGTGGGACAACGTGGGACAACGTGGGAAACCATGGAACAACGTGGGACAACGTGGGACACCGTTGGACATCGTTGGACAACGTGGGACAACGTGGGACAACGTGGGACAACGTGGGACAACGTGGGACACCGTTGGACACCGTGGGACACCGTGGGACAACGTGGGACACCGTTGGACACCGTGGGACACCGTTGGACACCGTTGGACATCGTTGGACACCGTGGGACAACGTGGGACAACGTGGGACAACGTGGGACAACGTGGGACAACGTGGGACAACGTGGGACAACGTGGGACAACGTGGGACAACGTGGGACAACGTGGGACAACGTGGGACAACGTGGGACACCGTTGGACAACCTGGGACACCGTTGGACATCGTTGGACACCGTGGGACAACGTGGGACACCGTTGGACATCGTTGGACACCGTGGGACAACGTGGGACAACGTGGGACAACTTGGGACACCGTTGGACACCGTTGGACACCGTTGGACAACGTTGGACATCGTTGGACACCGTGGGACAACGTGGGACAACGTGGGACAACGTGGGACAACGTGGGACAACGTGGGACATCGTGGGACAACGTGGGACAACGTGGGACAACGTGGGACAACGTGGGACAACGTGGGACACCGTTGGACATCGTTGGACACCGTGGGACAACGTGGGACAACGTGGGACAACGTGGGACACCGTGGGACACCGTTGGACACCGTTGGACACCGTTGGACATCGTTGGACACCGTGGGACAACGTGGGACAACGTGGGACAACGTGGGAAACCATGGAACAACGTGGGACAACGTGGGACACCGTTGGACATCGTTGGACATCGTTGGACACCGTGGGACAACGTGGGGCAACGTGGGAAAACGTGGGACAACGTGGGACACCGTTGGACATCGCTGGACACCGTTGGACATCGTTGGACACCGTGGGACAACGTGGGACAACGTGGGACAACGTGGGACAACGTGGGACAACGTGGGACAACGTGGGACAACGTGGGACAACGTGGGACAACGTGGGACAACGTGGGACAACGTGGGACACCGTTGGACAACGTGGGACACCGTTGGACATCGTTGGACACCGTGGGACAACGTGGGACAACGTGGGACAACGTGGGAAACCATGGAACAACGTGGGACAACGTGGGACACCGTTGGACATCGTTGGACAACGTGGGACAACGTGGGACAACGTGGGACAACGTGGGACAACGTGGGACAACGTGGGACACCGTTGGACACCGTGGGACACCTTTGGACACCGTTGGACACCGTGGGACAACGTGGGACAACGTGGGACAACGTGGGACAACGTGGGACAACGTGGGACAACGTGGGACAACGTGGGACAACGTGGGACAACGTGGGACAACGTGGGACAACGTGGGACAACGTGGGACAACGTGGGACAACGTGGGACAACGTGGGACAACGTGGGACAACGTGGGACACCGTTGGACAACGTGGGACACCGTTGGACATCGTTGGACACCGTGGGACAACGTGGGACAACGTGGGACAACGTGGGAAACCATGGAACAACGTGGGACAACGTGGGACACCGTTGGACATCGTTGGACAACGTGGGACAACGTGGGACAACGTGGGACAACGTGGGACACCGTGGGACAACGTGGGGCAACGTGGGAAAACGTGGGACAACGTGGGACACCGTTGGACATCGCTGGACACCGTTGGACATCGTTGGACACCGTGGGACAACGTGGGACAACGTGGGACAACGTGGGACAACGTGGGACAACGTGGGACAACGTGGGACAACGTGGGACAACGTGGGACAACGTGGGACAACGTGGGACAACGTGGGACACCGTTGGACAACGTGGGACACCGTTGGACATCGTTGGACACCGTGGGACAACGTGGGACAACGTGGGACAACGTGGGAAACCATGGAACAACGTGGGACAACGTGGGACACCGTTGGACATCGTTGGACAACGTGGGACAACGTGGGACAACGTGGGACAACGTGGGACAACGTGGGACAACGTGGGACAACGTGGGACAACGTGGGACAACGTGGGACAACGTGGGACACCGTTGGACAACGTGGGACACCGTTGGACATCGTTGGACACCGTGGGACAACGTGGGACAACGTGGGACAACGTGGGACACCGTTGGACATCGCTGGACACCGTTGGACATCGTTGGACACCGTGGGACAACGTGGGACAACGTGGGACAACGTGGGACAACGTGGGACAACGTGGGACAACGTGGGACAACGTGGGACAACGTGGGACAACGTGGGACAACGTGGGACAACGTGGGACAACGTGGGACAACGTGGGACAACGTGGGACATCGTGGGACAACGTGGGACAACGTGGGACAACGTGGGACAACGTGGGACATCGTTGGACAACGTGGGACACCGTTGGACAACGTGGGACACCGTTGGACATCGTTGGACACCGTGGGACAACGTGGGACAACGTGGGACAACGTGGGACAACGTGGGACAACGTGGGACAACGTGGGACACCGTTGGACACCGTGGGACACCGTTGGACACCGTTGGACACCGTTGGACATCGTTGGACATCGTTGGACATCGTGGGACACCGTTGGACATCGTTGGACATCGTTGGACACCGTTGGACATCGTTGGACACCGTTGGACATCGTTGGACATCGTTGGACATCGTGGGACACCGTTGGACATCGTTGGACATCGTTGGACACCGTGGGACAACGTGGGACAACGTGGGACAACGTGGGAAACCATGGAACAACGTGGGACAACGTGGGACACCGTTGGACATCGTTGGACAACGTGGGACAACGTGGGACAACGTGGGACAACGTGGGACAACGTGGGACAACGTGGGACAACGTGGGACAACGTGGGACAACGTTGGACACCGTTGGACACCGTGGGACACCGTTGGACACCGTTGGACATCGTTGGACACCGTGGGACAACGTGGGACAACGTGGGACAACGTGGGACAACGTGGGACAACGTGGGACAACGTGGGACAACGTGGGACAACGTGGGACAACGTGGGACAACGTGGGACAACGTGGGACAACGTGGGACAACGTGGGACAACGTGGGACAACGTGGGACACCGTTGGACAACGTGGGACACCGTTGGACATCGTTGGACACCGTGGGACAACGTGGGACAACGTGGGACAACGTGGGAAACCATGGAACAACGTGGGACAACGTGGGACACCGTTGGACATCGTTGGACAACGTGGGACAACGTGGGACAACGTGGGACAACGTGGGACAACGTGGGACACCGTTGGACACCGTGGGACACCGTGGGACAACGTGGGACACCGTTGGACACCGTGGGACACCGTTGGACACCGTTGGACATCGTTGGACACCGTGGGACAACGTGGGACAACGTGGGACAACGTGGGACAACGTGGGACAACGTGGGACAACGTGGGACAACGTGGGACATCGTGGGACAACGTGGGACAACGTGGGACAACGTGGGACAACGTGGGACACCGTTGGACAACCTGGGACACCGTTGGACATCGTTGGACACCGTGGGACAACGTGGGACACCGTTGGACATCGTTGGACACCGTGGGACAACGTGGGACAACGTGGGACAACTTGGGACACCGTTGGACACCGTTGGACACCGTTGGACAACGTTGGACACCGTTGGACAACGTTGGACATCGTTGGACACCGTGGGACAACGTGGGACAACGTGGGACAACGTGGGACAACGTGGGACAACGTGGGACATCGTGGGACAACGTGGGACAACGTGGGACAACGTGGGACAACGTGGGACAACGTGGGACACCGTTGGACATCGTTGGACACCGTGGGACAACGTGGGACAACGTGGGACAACGTGGGACACCGTTGGACACCGTTGGACACCGTTGGACACCGTTGGACATCGTTGGACACCGTGGGACAACGTGGGACAACGTGGGACAACGTGGGAAACCATGGAACAACGTGGGACAACGTGGGACACCGTTGGACATCGTTGGACATCGTTGGACACCGTGGGACAACGTGGGGCAACGTGGGAAAACGTGGGACAACGTGGGACATCGTTGGACACCGTGGGACAACGTGGGACAACGTGGGACAACGTGGGAAACCATGGAACAACGTGGGACAACGTGGGACACCGTTGGACATCGTTGGACAACGTGGGACAACGTGGGACAACGTGGGACAACGTGGGACAACGTGGGACAACGTGGGACACCGTTGGACACCGTGGGACACCTTTGGACACCGTTGGACACCGTGGGACAACGTGGGACAACGTGGGACAACGTGGGACAACGTGGGACAACGTGGGACAACGTGGGACAACGTGGGACAACGTGGGACAACGTGGGACAACGTGGGACAACGTGGGACAACGTGGGACAACGTGGGACAACGTGGGACAACGTGGGACAACGTGGGACAACGTGGGACACCGTTGGACAACGTGGGACACCGTTGGACATCGTTGGACACCGTGGGACAACGTGGGACAACGTGGGACAACGTGGGAAACCATGGAACAACGTGGGACAACGTGGGACACCGTTGGACATCGTTGGACAACGTGGGACAACGTGGGACAACGTGGGACAACGTGGGACACCGTGGGACAACGTGGGGCAACGTGGGAAAACGTGGGACAACGTGGGACACCGTTGGACATCGCTGGACACCGTTGGACATCGTTGGACACCGTGGGACAACGTGGGACAACGTGGGACAACGTGGGACAACGTGGGACAACGTGGGACAACGTGGGACAACGTGGGACAACGTGGGACAACGTGGGACAACGTGGGACAACGTGGGACACCGTTGGACAACGTGGGACACCGTTGGACATCGTTGGACACCGTGGGACAACGTGGGACAACGTGGGACAACGTGGGAAACCATGGAACAACGTGGGACAACGTGGGACACCGTTGGACATCGTTGGACAACGTGGGACAACGTGGGACAACGTGGGACAACGTGGGACAACGTGGGACAACGTGGGACAACGTGGGACAACGTGGGACAACGTGGGACAACGTGGGACACCGTTGGACAACGTGGGACACCGTTGGACATCGTTGGACACCGTGGGACAACGTGGGACAACGTGGGACAACGTGGGACAACGTGGGACAACGTGGGACACCGTTGGACATCGTTGGACATCGTTGGACATCGTGGGACACCGTTGGACATCGTTGGACATCGTTGGACACCGTTGGACACCGTTGGACAACGTGGGACATCGTGGGACAACGTGGGACAACGTGGGACAACGTGGGACAACGTGGGACACCGTTGGACACCGTGGGACACCGTTGGACACCGTTGGACACCGTTGGACATCGTTGGACATCGTTGGACATCGTGGGACACCGTTGGACATCGTTGGACATCGTTGGACACCGTTGGACATCGTTGGACACCGTTGGACATCGTTGGACATCGTTGGACATCGTGGGACACCGTTGGACATCGTTGGACATCGTTGGACACCGTTGGACATCGTTGGACATCGTTGGACATCGTTGGACACCGTTGGACACCGTTGGACACCGTTGGACATCGTTGGACACCGTGGGACAACGTGGGACAACGTGGGACAACGTGGGACAACGTGGGACAACGTGGGACATCGTGGGACAACGTGGGACAACGTGGGACAACGTGGGACAACGTGGGACAACGTGGGACACCGTTGGACACCGTGGGACACCGTTGGACACCGTTGGACATCGTTGGACACCGTGGGACAACGTGGGACAACGTGGGACAACGTGGGACAACGTGGGACATCGTGGGACAACGTGGGACAACGTGGGACAACGTGGGACAACGTGGGACATCGTGGGACAACGTGGGACAACGTGGGACAACGTGGGACATCGTGGGACAACGTGGGACAACGTGGGACAACGTGGGACAACGTGGGACAACGTGGGACACCGTTGGACACCGTTGGACACCGTTGGACACCGTTGGACATCGTTGGACACCGTGGGACAACGTGGGACAACGTGGGACAACGTGGGAAACCATGGAACAACGTGGGACAACGTGGGACACCGTTGGACATCGTTGGACATCGTTGGACACCGTGGGACAACGTGGGACAACGTGGGACAACGTGGGACAACGTCGGACAACGTGGGACAACGTGGGACATCGTGGGACAACGTGGGACAACGTGGGACAACGTGGGACAACGTGGGACAACGTGGGACAACGTGGGAAACCATGGAACAACGTGGGACAACGTAGGACACCGTTGGACATCGTTGGACAACGTGGGACAACGTGGGACAACGTGGGACAACGTGGGACAACGTGGGACAACGTGGGACACCGTTGGACACCGTGGGACACCGTTGGACACCGTTGGACATCGTTGGACACCGTGGGACAACGCGGGACAACGTGGGACAACGTGGGACAACGTGGGACAACGTGGGACAACGTGGGACAACGTGGGACAACGTGGGACAACGTGGGACACCGTTGGACAACGTGGGACACCGTTGGACATCGTTGGACACCGTGGGACACCGTTGGACACCGTTGGACACCGTTGGACACCGTTGGACATCGTTGGACACCGTGGGACAACGTGGGACAACGTGGGACAACGTGGGAAACCATGGAACAACGTGGGACAACGTGGGACACCGTTGGACATCGTTGGACATCGTTGGACACCGTGGGACAACGTGGGACAACGTGGGACAACGTGGGACAACGTCGGACAACGTGGGACAACGTGGGACATCGTGGGACAACGTCGGACAACGTGGGACAACGTGGGACATCGTGGGACAACGTGGGACAACGTGGGACAACGTGGGACAACGTGGGACACCGTTGGACATCGTTGGACACCGTGGGACAACGTGGGACAACGTGGGACAACGTGGGACAACGTGGGACATCGTGGGACAACGTGGGACAACGTGGGACAACGTGGGACAACGTGGGACATCGTGGGACAACGTGGGACAACGTGGGACAACGTGGGACATCGTGGGACAACGTGGGACAACGTGGGACAACGTGGGACAACGTGGGACAACGTGGGACACCGTTGGACACCGTTGGACACCGTTGGACACCGTTGGACATCGTTGGACACCGTGGGACAACGTGGGACAACGTGGGACAACGTGGGAAACCATGGAACAACGTGGGACAACGTGGGACACCGTTGGACATCGTTGGACATCGTTGGACACCGTGGGACAACGTGGGACAACGTGGGACAACGTGGGACAACGTCGGACAACGTGGGACAACGTGGGACAACGTGGGACAACGTGGGACAACGTGGGACAACGTGGGACAACGTGGGACAACGTCGGACAACGTGGGACATCGTGGGACAACGTGGGACAACGTGGGACAACGTGGGACAACGTGGGACAACGTGGGACACCGTTGGACACCGTGGGACACCGTTGGACACCGTTGGACATCGTTGGACACCGTGGGACAACGTGGGACAACGTGGGACAACGTGGGACAACGTGGGACATCGTGGGACAACGTGGGACAACGTGGGACAACGTGGGACAACGTGGGACAACGTGGGACAACGTGGGACAACGTGGGACAACGTGGGACAACGTGGGACAACGTGGGACAACGTGGGACAACGTGGGACAACGTGGGACAACGTGGGACAACGTGGGACATCGTGGGACAACGTGGGACAACGTGGGACAACGTGGGACAACGTGGGACAACGTGGGACAACGTGGGACAACGTGGGGCAACGTGGGACAACGTGGGACAACGTGGGACAACGTGGGACAACGTGGGACCACGTGGGACAACGTGGGACACCGTTGGACATCGTTGGACACCGTGGGACAACGTGGGACAACGTGGGACATCGTGGGACAACGTGGGACAACGTGGGACAACGTGGGACAACTTGGGACAACGTGGGACAACGTGGGACAACGTGGGACATCGTGGGACAACGTGGGACAACGTGGGACAACGTGGGACAACGTGGGACAACGTGGGACACCGTTGGACATCGTTGGACACCGTGGGACACCGTGGGACAACGTGGGACAACGTGGGACAACGTGGGACAACGTGGGACAACGTGGGAAACCATGGAAAAACGTGGTACAACGTGGGACACCGTTGGACATCGTTGGACATCGTTGGACACCGTTGGACATCGTTGGACACCGTTGGACATCGTTGGACATCGTTGGACATCGTGGGACACCGTTGGACATCGTTGGACATCGTTGGACACCGTTGGACATCGTTGGACATCGTTGGACATCGTTGGACACCGTTGGACACCGTTGGACACCGTTGGACATCGTTGGACACCGTGGGACAACGTGGGACAACGTGGGACAACGTGGGACAACGTGGGACAACGTGGGACAACGTGGGACATCGTGGGACAACGTGGGACAACGTGGGACAACGTGGGACAACGTGGGACAACGTGGGACACCGTTGGACACCGTGGGACACCGTTGGACACCGTTGGACATCGTTGGACACCGTGGGACAACGTGGGACAACGTGGGACAACGTGGGACAACGTGGGACATCGTGGGACAACGTGGGACAACGTGGGACAACGTGGGACAACGTGGGACATCGTGGGACAACGTGGGACAACGTGGGACAACGTGGGACATCGTGGGACAACGTGGGACAACGTGGGACAACGTGGGACAAAGTGGGACAACGTGGGACACCGTTGGACACCGTTGGACACCGTTGGACACCGTTGGACATCGTTGGACACCGTGGGACAACGTGGGACAACGTGGGACAACGTGGGAAACCATGGAACAACGTGGGACAACGTGGGACACCGTTGGACATCGTTGGACATCGTTGGACGCCGTGGGACAACGTGGGACAACGTGGGACAACGTGGGACAACGTCGGACAACGTGGGACAACGTGGGACATCGTGGGACAACGTGGGACAACGTGGGACAACGTGGGACAACGTGGGACAACGTGGGACACCGTTGGACACCGTTGGACACCGTTGGACACCGTTGGACACCGTTGGACATCGTTGGACACCGTGGGACAACGTGGGACAACGTGGGACAACGTGGGACATCGTGGGACAACGTGGGACAACGTGGGACAACGTGGGACAACGTGGGACAACGTGGGACACCGTTGGACACCGTTGGACACCGTTGGACACCGTTGGACATCGTTGGACACCGTGGGACAACGTGGGACAACGTGGGACAACGTGGGAAACCATGGAACAACGTGGGACAACGTGGGACACCGTTGGACATCGTTGGACATCGTTGGACACCGTGGGACAACGTGGGACAACGTGGGACAACGTGGGACAACGTCGGACAACGTGGGACAACGTGGGACAACGTGGGACAACGTGGGACAACGTGGGACAACGTGGGACAACGTGGGACATCGTGGGACAACGTGGGACAACGTGGGACAACGTGGGACAACGTGGGACATCGTTGGACACCGTTGGACACCGTGGGACAACGTGGGACAACGTGGGACAACGTGAGACAACGTGGGACAACGTGGGACAACGTGGGACAACGTGGGACAACGTGGGACAACGTGGGACAACGTGGGACAACGTGGGACAACGTGGGACAACGTGGGACAACGTGGGACATCGTGGGACAACGTGGGACAACGTGGGACAACGTGGGACAACGTGGGACAACATGGGTCACCGTTGGACATCGTTGGACACCGTGGGACAACGTGGGACAACGTGGGACAACGTGGGACACCGTTGGACACCGTTGGACACCGTTGGACACCGTTGGACATCGTTGGACACCGTGGGACAACGTGGGACAACGTGGGACAACGTGGGAAACCATGGAACAACGTGGGACAACGTGGGACACCGTTGGACATCGTTGGACAACGTGGGACAACGTGGGACAACGTGGGACAACGTGGGACAACGTGGGACAACGTGGGACAACGTGGGACACCGTTGGACACCGTGGGACACCGTTGGACACCGTTGGACATCGTTGGACACCGTGGGACAACGTGGGACAACGTGGGACAACGTGGGACAACGTGGGACAACGTGGGACAACGTGGGACAACGTGGGACAACGTGGGACATCGTGGGACAACGTGGGACAACGTGGGACAACGTGGGACAACGTGGGACACCGTTGGACAACGTGGGACACCGTTGGACATCGTTGGACACCGTGGGACAACGTGGGACAACGTGGGACCACGTGGGACAACGTGGGACAACGTGGGACAACGTGGGACAACGTGGGACAACGTGGGACAACGTGGGACAACGTGGGACATCGTGGGACAACGTGGGACAACGTGGGACAACGTGGGACACCGTTGGACATCGTTGGCCACCGTGGGACAACGTGCGACAACGTGGGACAACGTGGGACAACGTGGGACAACGTGGGACAACGTGGGAAACCATGGAACAACGTGGGACAACGTGGGACACCGTTCGACATCGTTGGACAACGTGGGACAACGTGGGACAACGTGGGACAACGTGGGACAACGTGGGACAACGTGGGACACCGTTGGACACCGTGGGACACCGTTGGACACCGTTGGACATCGTTGGACACCGTGGGACAACGTGGGACAACGTGGGACAACGTGGGACAACGTGGGACAACGTGGGACAACGTGGGACAACGTGGGACAACGTGGGACAACGTGGGACAACGTGGGACAACGTGGGACACCGTTGGACAACGTGGGACACCGTTGGACATCGTTGGACACCGTGGGACAACGTGGGACAACGTGGGACAACGTGGGACAACGTGGGACACCGTTGGACATCGTTGGACATCGTTGGACATCGTGGGACACCGTTGGACATCGTTGGACATCGTTGGACACCGTTGGACACCGTTGGACAACGTGGGACATCGTGGGACAACGTGGGACAACGTGGGACAACGTGGGACAACGTGGGACACCGTTGGACACCGTGGGACACCGTTGGACACCGTTGGACACCGTTGGACATCGTTGGACATCGTTGGACATCGTGGGACACCGTTGGACATCGTTGGACATCGTTGGACACCGTTGGACATCGTTGGACACCGTTGGACATCGTTGGACATCGTTGGACATCGTGGGACACCGTTGGACATCGTTGGACATCGTTGGACACCGTGGGACAACGTGGGACAACGTGGGACAACGTGGGAAACCATGGAACAACGTGGGACAACGTGGGACACCGTTGGACATCGTTGGACAACGTGGGACAACGTGGGACAACGTGGGACAACGTGGGACAACGTGGGACAACGTGGGACAACGTGGGACACCGTTGGACACCGTGGGACACCGTTGGACACCGTTGGACATCGTTGGACACCGTGGGACAACGTGGGACAACGTGGGACAACGTGGGACAACGTGGGACAACGTGGGACAACGTGGGACAACGTGGGACAACGTGGGACAACGTGGGACAACGTGGGACAACGTGGGACAACGTGGGACACCGTTGGACACCGTGGGACACCGTTGGACACCGTTGGACATCGTTGGACATCGTTGGACATCGTTGGACATCGTTGGACACCGTTGGACACCGTTGGACACCGTTGGACATCGTTGGACACCGTGGGACAACGTGGGACAACGTGGGACAACGTGGGACAACGTGGGACAACGTGGGACAACGTGGGACATCGTGGGACAACGTGGGACACCGTTGGACACCGTTGGACATCGTTGGACACCGTGGGACAACGTGGGACAACGTGGGACAACGTGGGACAACGTGGGACATCGTGGGACAACGTGGGACAACGTGGGACAACGTGGGACAACGTGGGACATCGTGGGACAACGTGGGACAACGTGGGACAACGTGGGACATCGTGGGACAACGTGGGACAACGTGGGACAACGTGGGACAACGTGGGACACCGTTGGACACCGTTGGACACCGTTGGACACCGTTGGACATCGTTGGACACCGTGGGACAACGTGGGACAACGTGGGACAACGTGGGAAACCATGGAACAACGTGGGACAACGTGGGACACCGTTGGACATCGTTGGACATCGTTGGACACCGTGGGACAACGTGGGACAACGTGGGACAACGTGGGACAACGTCGGACAACGTGGGACAACGTGGGACAACGTGGGACAACGTGGCACAACGTGGGACAACGTGGGACAACGTGGGACAACGTGGGACAACGTGGGACAACGTGGGACAACGTGGGACACCGTTGGACACCGTTGGACATCGTTGGACACCGTGGGACAACGTGGGACAACGTGGGACAACGTGGGAAACCATGGAACAACGTGGGACAACGTGGGACACCGTTGGACATCGTTGGACATCGTTGGACACCGTGGGACAACGTGGGACAACGTGGGACAACGTGGGACAACGTCGGACAACGTGGGACAACGTGGGACAACGTGGGACAACGTGGGACAACGTGGGACAACGTGGGACAACGTGGGACATCGTGGGACAACGTGGGACAACGTGGGACAACGTGGGACAACGTGGGACAACGTGGGACAACGTGGGAAACCATGGAACAACGTGGGACAACGTGGGACACCGTTGGACATCGTTGGACATCGTTGGACACCGTGGGACAACGTGGGACAACGTGGGACAACGTGGGACAACGTCGGACACCGTTGGACACCGTGGGACAACGTGGGACAACGTGGGACAACGTGAGACAACGTGGGACAACGTGGGACAACGTGGGACAACGTGGGACAACGTGGGACAACGTGGGACAACGTGGGACATCGTGGGACAACGTGGGACAACGTGGGACAACGTGGGACAACGTGGGACAACATGGGACACCGTTGGACATCGTTGGACACCGTGGGACAACGTGGGACAACGTGGGACAACGTGGGACACCGTTGGACACCGTAGGACACCGTTGGACACCGTTGGACATCGTTGGACACCGTGGGACAACGTGGGACAACGTGGGACAACGTGAGAAACCATGGAACAGCTTGGGACAACGTGGGACACCGTTGGACATCGTTGGACAACGTGGGACAACGTGGGACAACGTGGGACAACGTGGGACAACGTGGGACAACGTGGGACACCGTTGGACACCGTGGGACACCGTTGGACACCGTTGGACATCGTTGGACACCGTGGGACAACGTGGGACAACGTGGGACAACGTGGGACAACGTGGGACAACGTGGGACAACGTGGGACAACGTGGGACAACGTGGGACAACGTGGGACAACGTGGGACAACGTGGGACATCGTGGGACAACGTGGGACAACGTGGGACAACGTGGGACAACGTGGGACACCGTTGGACAACGTGGGACACCGTTGGACATCGTTGGACACCGTGGGACAACGTGGGACAACGTGGGACCACGTGGGACAACGTGGGACAACGTGGGACAACGTGGGACAACGTGGGACAACGTGGGACAACGTGGGACAACGTGGGACATCGTGGGACAACGTGGGACAACGTGGAACAACGTGGGACACCGTTGGACATCGTTGGACACCGTGGGACAACGTGGGACAACGTGGGACAACGTGGGACAACGTGGGACAACGTGGGACAACGTGGGAAACCATGGAACAACGTGGGACAACGTGGGACACCGTTCGACATCGTTGGACAACGTGGGACAACGTGGGACAACGTGGGACAACGTGGGACAACGTGGGACAACGTGGGACACCGTTGGACACCGTGGGACACCGTTGGACACCGTTGGACATCGTTGGACACCGTGGGACAACGTGGGACAACGTGGGACAGCGTGGGACAACGTGGGACAACGTGGGACAACGTGGGACAACGTGGGACAACGTGGGACAACGTGGGACACCGTTGGACAACGTGGGACACCGTTGGACATCGTTGGACACCGTGGGACAACGTGGGACAACGTGGGACAACGTGGGACAACGTGGGACAACGTGGGACACCGTTGGACATCGTTGGACATCGTTGGACATCGTGGGACACCGTTGGACATCGTTGGACATCGTTGGACACCGTTGGACACCGTTGGACAACGTGGGACATCGTGGGACAACGTGGGACAACGTGGGACAACGTGGGACAACGTGGGACACCGTTGGACACCGTGGGACACCGTTGGACACCGTTGGACACCGTTGGACATCGTTGGACATCGTTGGACATCGTGGGACACCGTTGGACATCGTTGGACATCGTTGGACACCGTTGGACATCGTTGGACACCGTTGGACATCGTTGGACATCGTTGGACATCGTGGGACACCGTTGGACATCGTTGGACATCGTTGGACACCGTGGGACAACGTGGGACAACGTGGGACAACGTGGGAAACCATGGAACAACGTGGGACAACGTGGGACACCGTTGGACATCGTTGGACAACGTGGGACAACGTGGGACAACGTGGGACAACGTGGGACAACGTGGGACAACGTGGGACAACGTGGGACACCGTTGGACACCGTGGGACACCGTTGGACACCGTTGGACATCGTTGGACACCGTGGGACAACGTGGGACAACGTGGGACAACGTGGGACAACGTGGGACAACGTGGGACAACGTGGGACAACGTGGGACAACGTGGGACAACGTGGGACAACGTGGGACAACGTGGGACACCGTTGGACACCGTGGGACACCGTTGGACACCGTTGGACATCGTTGGACATCGTTGGACATCGTTGGACATCGTTGGACACCGTTGGACACCGTTGGACACCGTTGGACATCGTTGGACACCGTGGGACAACGTGGGACAACGTGGGACAACGTGGGACAACGTGGGACAACGTGGGACAACGTGGGACATCGTGGGACAACGTGGGACAACGTGGGACAACGTGGGACAACGTGGGAAACCATGGAACAACGTGGGACAACGTGGGACACCGTTGGACATCGTTGGACAACGTGGGACAACGTGGGACAACGTGGGACAACGTGGGACAACGTGGGACAACGTGGGACAACGTGGGACCCCGTTGGACACCGTGGGACACCGTTGGACACCGTTGGACATCGTTGGACACCGTGGGACAACGTGGGACAACGTGGGACAACGTGGGACAACGTGGGACAACGTGGGACAACGTGGGACAACGTGGGACAACGTGGGACAACGTGGGACAACGTGGGACATCGTGGGACAACGTGGGACAACGTGGGACAACGTGGGACAACGTGGGACACCGTTGGACAACGTGGGACACCGTTGGACATCGTTGGACACCGTGGGACAACGTGGGACAACGTGGGACCACGTGGGACAACGTGGGACAACGTGGGACAACGTGGGACAACGTGGGACAACGTGGGACAACGTGGGACATCGTGGGACAACGTGGGACAACGTGGGGCACCGTTGGACATCGTTGGACACCGTGGGACACCGTGGGACAACGTGGGACAACGTGGGACAACGTGGGACAACGTGGGACAACGTGGGACAACGTGGGACAACGTGGGACAACGTGGGACAACGTGGGACAACGTGGGACATCGTGGGACAACGTGGGACAACGTGGGACAACGTGGGACAACGTGGGACAACGTGGGACAACGTGGGACAACGTGGGACAACGTGGGACATCGTGGGACAACGTGGGACAACGTGGGACAACGTGGGACAACGTGGGACACCGTTGGACAACGTGGGACACCGTTGGACATCGTTGGACACCGTGGGACAACGTGGGACAACGTGGGACCACGTGGGACAACGTGGGACAACGTGGGACAACGTGGGACAACGTGGGACATCGTGGGACAACGTGGGACAACGTGGGACAACGTGGGACAACGTGGGACAACGTGGGACACCGTTGGACACCGTTGGACACCGTTGGACACCGTTGGACATCGTTGGACACCGTGGGACAACGTGGGACAACGTGGGACAACGTGGGAAACCATGGAACAACGTGGGACAACGTGGGACACCGTTGGACATCGTTGGACATCGTTGGACACCGTGGGACAACGTGGGACAACGTGGGAAAACGTGGGACAACGTGGGACACCGTTGGACATCGCTGGACACCGTTGGACATCGTTGGACACCGTGGGACAACGTGGGACAACGTGGGACAACGTGGGACAACGTGGGACAACGTGGGACAACGTGGGACAACGTGGGACAACGTGGGACAACGTGGGACAACGTGGGACAACGTGGGACAACGTGGGACATCGTGGGACAACGTGGGACAACGTGGGACAACGTGGGACAACGTGGGACATCGTTGGACACCGTTGGACACCGTGGGACAACGTGGGACAACGTGGGACAACGTGGGACAACGTGGGACAACGTGGGACAACGTGGGACAACGTGGGACAACGTGGGACAACGTGGGACAACGTGGGACAACGTGGGACAACGTGGGACAACGTGGGACAACGTGGGACATCGTGGGACAACGTGGGACAACGTGGGACACCGTTGGACATCGTTGGACAACGTGGGACAACGTGGGACAACGTGGGACAACGTGGGACACCGTTGGACACCGTTGGACACCGTTGGACACCGTTGGACATCGTTGGACACCGTGGGACAACGTGGGACAACGTGGGACAACGTGGGAAACCATGGAACAACGTGGGACAACGTGGGACACCGTTGGACATCGTTGGACAACGTGGGACAACGTGGGACAACGTGGGACAACGTGGGACAACGTGGGACAACGTGGGACAACGTGGGACACCGTTGGACACCGTGGGACACCGTTGGACACCGTTGGACATCGTTGGACACCGTGGGACAACGTGGGACAACGTGGGACAACGTGGGACAACGTGGGACAACGTGGGACAACGTGGGACAACGTGGGACACCGTGGGACAACGTGGGACAACGTGGGACATCGTGGGACAACGTGGGACAACGTGGGACAACGTGGGACAACGTGGGACACCGTTGGACACCGTGGGACACCGTTGGACACCGTTGGACATCGTTGGACACCGTGGGACAACGTGGGACAACGTGGGACAACGTGGGACATCGTGGGACAACGTGGGACAACGTGGGACAACGTGGGACAACGTGGGACATCGTGGGACAACGTGGGACAACGTGGGACATCGTGGGACAACGTGGGACAACGTGGGACAACGTGGGACACCGTTGGACATCGTTGGACACCGTGGGACAACGTGGGACAACGTGGGACCACGTGGGACAACGTGGGACAACGTGGGACAACGTGGGACAACGTGGGACAACGTGGGACAACGTGGGACATCGTGGGACAACGTGGGACAACGTGGGGCACCGTTGGACATCGTTGGACACCGTGGGACACCGTGGGACAACGTGGGACAACGTGGGACAACGTGGGACAACGTGGGACAACGTGGGACAACGTGGGACAACGTGGGACAACGTGGGACAACGTGGGACAACGTGGGACAACGTGGGACAACGTGGGACAACGTGGGACAACGTGGGACAACGTGGGACAACGTGGGACAACGTGGGACAACGTGGGACAACGTGGGACATCGTGGGACAACGTGGGACAACGTGGGACAACGTGGGACAACGTGGGACACCGTTGGACAACGTGGGACACCGTTGGACATCGTTGGACACCGTGGGACAACGTGGGACAACGTGGGACCACGTGGGACAACGTGGGACAACGTGGGACAACGTGGGACAACGTGGGACATCGTGGGACAACGTGGGACAACGTGGGACAACGTGGGACAACGTGGGACAACGTGGGACACCGTTGGACACCGTTGGACACCGTTGGACACCGTTGGACATCGTTGGACACCGTGGGACAACGTGGGACAACGTGGGACAACGTGGGAAACCATGGAACAACGTGGGACAACGTGGGACACCGTTGGACATCGTTGGACATCGTTGGACACCGTGGGACAACGTGGGACAACGTGGGAAAACGTGGGACAACGTGGGACACCGTTGGACATCGCTGGACACCGTTGGACATCGTTGGACACCGTGGGACAACGTGGGACAACGTGGGACAACGTGGGACAACGTGGGACAACGTGGGACAACGTGGGACAACGTGGGACAACGTGGGACAACGTGGGACAACGTGGGACAACGTGGGACAACGTGGGACATCGTGGGACAACGTGGGACAACGTGGGACAACGTGGGACAACGTGGGACATCGTTGGACACCGTTGGACACCGTGGGACAACGTGGGACAACGTGGGACAACGTGGGACAACGTGGGACAACGTGGGACAACGTGGGACAACGTGGGACAACGTGGGACAACGTGGGACAACGTGGGACAACGTGGGACAACGTGGGACAACGTGGGACATCGTGGGACAACGTGGGACAACGTGGGACACCGTTGGACATCGTTGGACAACGTGGGACAACGTGGGACAACGTGGGACAACGTGGGACACCGTTGGACACCGTTGGACACCGTTGGACACCGTTGGACATCGTTGGACACCGTGGGACAACGTGGGACAACGTGGGACAACGTGGGAAACCATGGAACAACGTGGGACAACGTGGGACACCGTTGGACATCGTTGGACAACGTGGGACAACGTGGGACAACGTGGGACAACGTGGGACAACGTGGGACAACGTGGGACAACGTGGGACACCGTTGGACACCGTGGGACACCGTTGGACACCGTTGGACATCGTTGGACACCGTGGGACAACGTGGGACAACGTGGGACAACGTGGGACAACGTGGGACAACGTGGGACAACGTGGGACAACGTGGGACAACGTGGGACAACGTGGGACAACGTGGGACATCGTGGGACAACGTGGGACAACGTGGGACAACGTGGGACAACGTGGGACACCGTTGGACACCGTGGGACACCGTTGGACACCGTTGGACATCGTTGGACACCGTGGGACAACGTGGGACAACGTGGGACAACGTGGGACATCGTGGGACAACGTGGGACAACGTGGGACAACGTGGGACAACGTGGGACATCGTGGGACAACGTGGGACAACGTGGGACAACGTGGGACAACGTGGGACAACGTGGGACAACGTGGGACAACGTGGGACAACGTGGGACAACGTGGGACACCGTTGGACACCGTTGGACACCGTTGGACACCGTTGGACACCGTTGGACATCGTTGGACACCGTGGGACAACGTGGGACAACGTGGGACAACGTGGGACAACGTGGGACAACGTGGGACAACGTGGGACAACGTGGGACAACGTGGGACAACGTGGGACAACATGGGACAACGTGGGACAACGTGGGACAACGTGGGACACCGTTGGACACCGTGGGACACCGTTGGACACCGTTGGACATCGTTGGACATCGTTGGACATCGTTGGACATCGTTGGACACCGTTGGACACCGTTGGACACCGTTGGACATCGTTGGACACCGTGGGACAACGTGGGACAACGTGGGACAACGTGGGACAACGTGGGACAACGTGGGACAACGTGGGACATCGTGGGACAACGTGGGACAACGTGGGACAACGTGGGACAACGTGGGACAACGTGGGACACCGTTGGACACCGTGGGACACCGTTGGACACCGTTGGACATCGTTGGACACCGTGGGACAACGTGGGACAACGTGGGACAACGTGGGACATCGTGGGACAACGTGGGACAACGTGGGACAACGTGGGACAACGTGGGACATCGTGGGACAACGTGGGACAACGTGGGACAACGTGGGACAACGTGGGACAACGTGGGACAACGTGGGACAACGTGGGACAACGTGGGACAACGTGGGACACCGTTGGACACCGCTGGACACCGTTGGACACCGTTGGACATCGTTGGACACCGTGGGACAACGTGGGACAACGTGGGACAACGTGGGAAACCATGGAACAACGTGGGACAACGTGGGACACCGTTGGACATCGTTGGACATCGTTGGACACCGTGGGACAACGTGGGACAACGTGGGACAACGTGGGACAACGTCGGACAACGTGGGACAACGTGGGACATCGTGGGACAACGTGGGACAACGTGGGACAACGTGGGACAACGTGGGACAACGTGGGACACCGTTGGACACCGTGGGACACCGTTGGACACCGTTGGACATCGTTGGACACCGTGGGACAACGTGGGACAACGTGGGACAACGTGGGACAACGTGGGACATCGTGGGACAACGTGGGACAACGTGGGACAACGTGGGACAACGTGGGACATCGTGGGACAACGTGGGACAACGTGGGACAACGTGGGACATCGTGGGACAACGTGGGACAACGTGGGACAACGTGGGACAACGTGGGACAACGTGGGACACCGTTGGACACCGTTGGACACCGTTGGACACCGTTGGACATCGTTGGACACCGTGGGACAACGTGGGACAACGTGGGACAACGTGGGAAACCATGGAACAACGTGGGACAACGTGGGACACCGTTGGACATCGTTGGACATCGTTGGACACCGTGGGACAACGTGGGACAACGTGGGACAACGTGGGACAACGTCGGACAACGTGGGACAACGTGGGACAACGTGGGACAACGTGGGACAACGTGGGACAACGTGGGACAACGTGGGACATCGTGGGACAACGTGGGACAACGTGGGACAACGTGGGACAACGTGGGACATCGTTGGACACCGTTGGACACCGTGGGACAACGTGGGACAACGTGGGACAACGTGGGACAACGTGGGACAACGTGGGACAACGTGGGACAACGTGGGACAACGTGGGACAACGTGGGACAACGTGGGACAACGTGGGACAACGTGGGACACCGTTGGACATCGTTGGACAACGTGGGACAACGTGGGACAACGTGGGACAACGTGGGACAACGTGGGACAACGTGGGACACCGTTGGACACCGTTGGACATCGTTGGACACCGTGGGACAACGTGGGACAACGTGGGACAACGTGGGACAACGTGGGACAACGTGGGACAACGTTGGACAACGTGGGACAACGTGGGACAACGTGGGACAACGTGGGACATCGTGGGGCAACGTGGGACAACGTGGGACACCGTTGGACATCGTTGGACACCGTGGGACAACGTGGGACAACGTGGGACAACGTGGGACACCGTTGGACACCGTTGGACACCGTTGGACACCGTTGGACATCGTTGGACACCGTGGGACAACGTGGGACAACGTGGGACAACGTGGGAAACCATGGAACAACGTGGGACAACGTGGGACACCGTTGGACATCGTTGGACAACGTGGGACAACGTGGGACAACGTGGGACAACGTGGGACAACGTGGGACAACGTGGGACAACGTGGGACACCGTTGGACACCGTGGGACACCGTTGGACACCGTTGGACATCGTTGGACACCGTGGGACAATGTGGGACAACGTGGGACAACGTGGGACAACGTGGGACAACGTGGGACAACGTGGGACAACGTGGGACAACGTGGGACAACGTGGGACAACGTGGGACAACGTGGGACATCGTGGGACAACGTGGGACAACGTGGGACAACGTGGGACAACGTGGGACAACGTGGGACACCGTTGGACAACGTGGGACACCGTTGGACATCGTTGGACACCGTGGGACAACGTGGGACAACGTGGGACCACGTGGGACAACGTGGGACAACGTGGGACAACGTGGGACAACGTGGGACAACGTGGGACAACGTGGGACATCGTGGGACAACGTGGGACAACGTGGGACACCGTTGGACATCGTTGGACACCGTGGGACACCGTGGGACAACGTGGGACAACGTGGGACAACGTGGGACAACGTGGGACAACGTGGGACAACGTGGGACAACGTGGGACAACGTGGGACAACGTGGGACAACGTGGGACAACGTGGGACAACGTGGGGCATCGTGGGACAACGTGGGACAACGTGGGACAACGTGGGACACCGTTGGACAACGTGGGACACCGTTGGACATCGTTGGACTCCGTGGGACAACGTGGGACAACGTGGGACCACGTGGGACAACGTGGGACAACGTGGGACAACGTGGGACAACGTGGGACATCGTGGGACAACGTGGGACAACGTGGGACAACGTGGGACAACGTGGGACAACGTGGGACACCGTTGGACACCGTTGGACACCGTTGGACACCGTTGGACATCGTTGGACACCGTGGGACAACGTGGGACAACGTGGGACAACGTGGGACACCGTTGGACATCGTTGGACATCGTTGGACACCGTGGGACAACGTGGGACAACGTGGGAAAACGTGGGACAACGTGGGACACCGTTGGACATCGCTGGACACCGTTGGACATCGTTGGACACCGTGGGACAACGTGGGACAACGTGGGACAACGTGGGACAACGTGGGACAACGTGGGACAACGTGGGACAACGTGGGACAACGTGGGACAACGTGGGACAACGTGGGACAACGTGGGACAACGTGGGACAACGTGGGACAACGTGGGACATCGTGGGACAACGTGGGACAACGTGGGACAACGTGGGACAACGTGGGACATCGTTGGGCACCGTTGGACACCGTGGGACAACGTGGGACAACGTGGGACAACGTGGGACAACGTGGGACAACGTGGGACAACGTGGGACAACGTGGGACAACGTGGGACAACGTGGGACAACGTGGGACAACGTGGGACAACGTGGGACAACGTGGGACAACGTGGGACATCGTGGGACAACGTGGGACAACGTGGGACACCGTTGGACATCGTTGGACAACGTGGGACAACGTGGGACAACGTGGGACAACGTGGGACACCGTTGGACACCGTTGGACACCGTTGGACACCGTTGGACATCGTTGGACACCGTGGGACAACGTGGGACAACGTGGGACAACGTGGGAAACCATGGAACAACGTGGGACAACGTGGGACACCGTTGGACATCGTTGGACAACGTGGGACAACGTGGGACAACGTGGGACAACGTGGGACACCGTTGGACACCGTGGGACACCGTTGGACACCGTTGGACATCGTTGGACACCGTGGGACAACGTGGGACAACGTGGGACAACGTGGGACAACGTGGGACAACGTGGGACAACGTGGGACAACGTGGGACAACGTGGGACAACGTGGGACAACGTGGGACAACGTGGGACATCGTGGGACAACGTGGGACAACGTGGGACAACGTGGGACAACGTGGGACACCGTTGGACAACGTGGGACACCGTTGGACATCGTTGGACACCGTGGGACAACGTGGGACAACTTGGGACCACGTGGGACAACGTGGGACAACGTGGGACAACGTGGGACAACGTGGGACAACGTGGGACAACGTGGGACAACGTGGGACAACGTGGGACAACGTGGGACAACGTGGGACATCGTGGGACAACGTGGGACAACGTGGGACAACGTGGGACAACGTGGGACAACGTGGGACACCGTTGGACATCGTTGGACACCGTGGGACAACGTGGGACAACGTGGGACAACGTGGGACAACGTGGGACAACGTGGGAAACCATGGAACAACGTGGGACAACGTGGGACACCGTTGGACATCGTTGGACAACGTGGGACAACGTGGGACAACGTGGGACAACGTGGGACAACGTGGGACAACGTGGGACACCGTTGGACACCGTGGGACACCGTTGGACACCGTTGGACATCGTTGGACACCGTGGGACAACGTGGGACAACGTGGGACAACGTGGGACAACGTGGGACAACGTGGGACAACGTGGGACAACGTGGGACAACGTGGGACAACGTGGGACAACGTGGGACAACGTGGGACACCGTTGGACACCGTGGGACACCGTTGGACACCGTTGGACATCGTTGGACACCGTGGGACAACGTGGGACAACGTGGGACAACGTGGGAAACCATGGAACAACGTGGGACAACGTGGGACACCGTTGGACATCGTTGGACAACGTGGGACAACGTGGGACAACGTGGGACAACGTGGGACAACGTGGGACACCGTTGGACATCGTTGGACACCGTGGGACAACGTGGGACAACGTGGGACAACGTGGGACAACGTGGGACAACGTGGGAAACCATGGAACAACGTGGGACAACGTGGGACACCGTTGGACATCGTTGGACAACGTGGGACAACGTGGGACAACGTGGGACAACGTGGGACAACGTGGGACAACGTGGGACACCGTTGGACACCGTGGGACACCGTTGGACACCGTTGGACACCGTGGGACAACGTGGGACAACGTGGGACAACGTGGGACAACGTGGGACAACGTGGGACAACGTGGGACAACGTGGGACAACGTGGGACATCGTGGGACAACGTGGGACAACGTGGGACACCGTTGGACATCGTTGGACAACGTGGGACAACGTGGGACAACGTGGGACAACGTGGGACAACGTGGGACAACGTGGGACAACGTGGGACAACGTGGGACAACGTGGGACAACGTGGGACAACGTGGGACATCGTGGGACAACGTGGGACAACGTGGGACAACGTGGGACAACGTGGGACATCGTGGGACAACGTGGGACAACGTGGGACAACGTGGGACACCGTTGGACACCGTTGGACACCGTTGGACACCGTTGGACATCGTTGGACACCGTGGGACAACGTGGGACAACGTGGGACAACGTGGGACAACGTGGGACAACGTGGGACAACGTGGGACATCGTGGGACAACGTGGGACAACGGGGGACAACGTGGGACAACGTGGGACACCGTTGGACACCGTTGGACACCGTTGGACACCGTTGGACATCGTTGGACACCGTGGGACAACGTGGGACAACGTGGGACAACGTGGGAAACCATGGAACAACGTGGGACAACGTGGGACACCGTTGGACATCGTTGGACATCGTTGGACACCGTGGGACAACGTGGGACAACGTGGGACAACGTGGGACAACGTCGGACAACGTGGGACAACGTGGGACATCGTGGGACAACGTGGGACAACGTGGGACAACGTGGGACAACGTGGGACAACGTGGGACACCGTTGGACACCGTGGGACACCGTTGGACACCGTTGGACATCGTTGGACACCGTGGGACAACGTGGGACAACGTGGGACAACGTGGGACAACGTGGGACATCGTGGGACAACGTGGGACAACGTGGGACAACGTGGGACAACGTGGGACATCGTGGGACAACGTGGGACAACGTGGGACAACGTGGGACATCGTGGGACAACGTGGGACAACGTGGGACAACGTGGGACAACGTGGGACAACGTGGGACACCGTTGGACACCGTTGGACACCGTTGGACACCGTTGGACATCGTTGGACACCGTGGGACAACGTGGGACAACGTGGGACAACGTGGGAAACCATGGAACAACGTGGGACAACGTGGGACACCTTTGGACATCGTTGGACATCGTTGGACACCGTGGGACAACGTGGGACAACGTGGGACAACGTGGGACAACGTCGGACAACGTGGGACAACGTGGGACAACGTGGGACAACGTGGGACAACGTGGGACAACGTGGGACAACGTGGGACAACGTGGGACAACGTGGGACAACGTGGGACATCGTGGGACAACGTGGGACAACGTGGGACAACGTGGGACAACGTGGGACATCGTTGGACACCGTTGGACACCGTGGGACAACGTGGGACAACGTGGGACAACGTGGGACAACGTGGGACAACGTGGGACAACGTGGGACAACGTGGGACAACGTGGGACAACGTGGGACAACGTGGGACAACGTGGGACAACGTGGGACAACGTGGGACAACGTGGGACAACGTGGGACAACGTGGGACACCGTTGGACATCGTTCGACAACGTGGGACAACGTGGGACAACGTGGGACAACGTGGGACAACGTGGGACAACGTGGGACACCGTTGGACACCGTTGGACATCGTTGGACACCGTGGGACAACGTGGAACAACGTGGGACAACGTGGGACACCGTTGGACACCGTGGGACACCGTTGGACACCGTTGGACATCGTTGGACACCGTGGGACAACGTGGGACAACGTGGGACAACGTGGGACAACGTGGGACAACGTGGGACAACGTGGGACAACGTGGGACAACGTGGGACAACGTGGGACAACGTGGGACACCGTTGGACAACGTGGGACACCGTTGGACATCGTTGGACACCGTGGGACAACGTGGGACAACGTGGGACAACGTGGGACAACGTGGGACACCGTTGGACATCGTTGGACATCGTTGGACATCGTGGGACACCGTTGGACATCGTTGGACATCGTTGGACACCGTTGGACACCGTTGGACAACGTGGGACATCGTGGGACAACGTGGGACAACGTGGGACAACGTGGGACAACGTGGGACACCGTTGGACACCGTGGGACACCGTTGGACACCGTTGGACACCGTTGGACATCGTTGGACATCGTTGGACATCGTGGGACACCGTTGGACATCGTTGGACATCGTTGGACACCGTTGGACATCGTTGGACACCGTTGGACATCGTTGGACATCGTTGGACATCGTGGGACACCGTTGGACATCGTTGGACATCGTTGGACACCGTGGGACAACGTGGGACAACGTGGGACAACGTGGGAAACCATGGAACAACGTGGGACAACGTGGGACACCGTTGGACATCGTTGGACAACGTGGGACAACGTGGGACAACGTGGGACAACGTGGGACAACGGGGGACAACGTGGGACAACGTGGGACACCGTTGGACACCGTTGGACACCGTTGGACACCGTTGGACATCGTTGGACACCGTGGGACAACGTGGGACAACGTGGGACAACGTGGGAAACCATGGAACAACGTGGGACAACGTGGGACACCGTTGGACATCGTTGGACATCGTTGGACACCGTGGGACAACGTGGGACAACGTGGGACAACGTGGGACAACGTCGGACAACGTGGGACAACGTGGGACATCGTGGGACAACGTGGGACAACGTGGGACAACGTGGGACAACGTGGGACAACGTGGGACACCGTTGGACACCGTGGGACACCGTTGGACACCGTTGGACATCGTTGGACACCGTGGGACAACGTGGGACAACGTGGGACAACGTGGGACAACGTGGGACATCGTGGGACAACGTGGGACAACGTGGGACAACGTGGGACAACGTGGGACATCGTGGGACAACGTGGGACAACGTGGGACAACGTGGGACACCGTGGGACAACGTGGGACAACGTGGGACAACGTGGGACAACGTGGGACAACGTGGGACACCGTTGGACACCGTTGGACACCGTTGGACACCGTTGGACATCGTTGGACACCGTGGGACAACGTGGGACAACGTGGGACAACGTGGGAAACCATGGAACAACGTGGGACAACGTGGGACACCTTTGGACATCGTTGGACATCGTTGGACACCGTGGGACAAAGTGGGACAACGTGGGACAACGTGGGACAACGTCGGACAACGTGGGACAACGTGGGACAACGTGGGACAACGTGGGACAACGTGGGACAACGTGGGACAACGTGGGACAACGTGGGACAACGTGGGACAACGTGGGACATCGTGGGACAACGTGGGACAACGTGGGACAACGTGGGACAACGTGGGACATCGTTGGACACCGTTGGACACCGTGGGACAACGTGGGACAACGTGGGACAACGTGGGACAACGTGGGACAACGTGGGACAACGTGGGACAACGTGGGACAACGTGGGACAACGTGGGACAACGTGGGACAACGTGGGACAACGTGGGACAACGTGGGACAACGTGGGACAACGTGGGACAACGTGGGACATCGTTCGACAACGTGGGACAACGTGGGACAACGTGGGACAACGTGGGACAACGTGGGACAACGTGGGACACCGTTGGACACCGTTGGACATCGTTGGACACCGTGGGACAACGTGGAACAACGTGGGACAACGTGGGACACCGTTGGACACCGTGGGACACCGTTGGACACCGTTGGACATCGTGGGACACCGTGGGACAACGTGGGACAACGTGGGACAACGTGGGACAACGTGGGACAACGTGGGACAACGTGGGACAACGTGGGACAACGTGGGACAACGTGGGACAACGTGGGACACCGTTGGACAACGTGGGACACCGTTGGACATCGTTGGACACCGTGGGACAACGTGGGACAACGTGGGACAACGTGGGACAACGTGGGACACCGTTGGACATCGTTGGACATCGTTGGACATCGTGGGACACCGTTGGACATCGTTGGACATCGTTGGACACCGTTGGACACCGTTGGACAACGTGGGACATCGTGGGACAACGTGGGACAACGTGGGACAACGTGGGACAACGTGGGACACCGTTGGACACCGTGGGACACCGTTGGACACCGTTGGACACCGTTGGACATCGTTGGACATCGTTGGACATCGTGGGACACCGTTGGACATCGTTGGACATCGTTGGACACCGTTGGACATCGTTGGACACCGTTGGACATCGTTGGACATCGTTGGACATCGTGGGACACCGTTGGACATCGTTGGACATCGTTGGACACCGTGGGACAACGTGGGACAACGTGGGACAACGTGGGAAACCATGGAACAACGTGGGACAACGTGGGACACCGTTGGACATCGTTGGACAACGTGGGACAACGTGGGACAACGTGGGACAACGTGGGACAACGTGGGACAACGTGGGACAACGTGGGACACCGTTGGACACCGTGGGACACCGTTGGACACCGTTGGACATCGTTGGACACCGTGGGACAACGTGGGACAACGTGGGACAACGTGGGACAACGTGGGACAACGTGGGACAACGTGGGACAACGTGGGACACCATTGGACACCGTGGGACAACGTGGGACAACGTGGGACACCGTTGGACACCGTGGGACACCGTTGGACACCGTTGGACATCGTTGGACATCGTTGGACATCGTTGGACATCGTTGGACACCGTTGGACACCGTTGGACACCGTTGGACATCGTTGGACACCGTGGGACAACGTGGGACAACGTGGGACAACGTGGGACAACGTGGGACAACGTGGGACAACGTGGGACATCGTGGGACAACGTGGGACAACGTGGGACAACGTGGGACAACGTGGGACAACGTGGGACATCGTGGGACAACGTGGGACAACGTGGGACAACGTGGGACAACGTGGGACACCGTTGGACAACGTGGGACACCGTTGGACATCGTTGGACACCGTGGGACAACGTGGGACAACGTGGGACCACGTGGGACAACGTGGGACACCGTTGGACATCGTTGGACACCGTGGGACAACGTGGGACAACGTGGGACATCGTGGGACAACGTGGGACAACGTGGGACAACGTGGGACAACGTGGGACAACGTGGGACACCGTTGGACACCGTGGGACACCGTTGGACACCGTTGGACATCGTTGGACACCGTGGGACAACGTGGGACAACGTGGGACAACGTGGGACATCGTGGGACAACGTGGGACAACGTGGGACAACGTGGGACAACGTGGGACATCGTGGGACAACGTGGGACAACGTGGGACAACGTGGGACAACGTGGGACAACGTGGGACAACGTGGGACAACGTGGGACAACGTGGGATACCGTTGGACACCGTTGGACACCGTTGGACACCGTTGGACATCGTTGGACACCGTGGGACAACGTGGGACAACGTGGGACAACGTGGGAAACCATGGAACAACGTCGGACAACGTGGGACACCGTTGGACATCGTTGGACATCGTTGGACACCGTGGGACAACGTGGGACAACGTGGGACAACGTGGGACAACGTCGGACAACGTGGGACAACGTGGGACATCGTGGGACAACGTGGGACAACGTGGGACAACGTGGGACAACGTGGGACAACGTGGGACACCGTTGGACACCGTGGGACACCGTTGGACACCGTTGGACATCGTTGGACACCGTGGGACAACGTGGGACAACGTGGGACAACGTGGGACAACGTGGGACATCGTGGGACAACGCGGGACAACGTGGGACAACGTGGGACAACGTGGGACATCGTGGGACAACGTGGGACAACGTGGGACAACGTGGGACATCGTGGGACAACGTGGGACAACGTGGGACAACGTGGGACAACGTGGGACAACGTGGGACACCGTTGGACACCGTTGGACACCGTTGGACACCGTTGGACATCGTTGGACACCGTGGGACAACGTGGGACAACGTGGGACATCGTGGGACACCGTGGGACAACGTGGGACAACGTGGGACAACGTGGGACAACGTGGGACAACGTGGGACAACGTGGGACAACGTGGGACAACGTGGGACAACGTGGGACAACGTGGGACAACGTGGGACAACGTGGGACAACGTGGGACAACGTGGGACAACGTGGGACAACGTGGGACAACGTGGGACACCGTTGGACACCGTGGGACACCGTTGGACACCGTTGGACATCGTTGGACATCGTTGGACATCGTTGGACATCGTTGGACACCGTTGGACACCGTTGGACACCGTTGGACATCGTTGGACACCGTGGGACAACGTGGGACAACGTGGGACAACGTGGGACAACGTGGGACAACGTGGGACAACGTGGGACAACGTGGGACACCGTTGGACACCGTTGGACACCGTTGGACGCCGTTGGACATCGTTGGACACCGTGGGACAACGTGGGACAACGTGGGACAACGTGGGAAACCATGGAACAACGTGGGACAACGTGGGACACCGTTGGACATCGTTGGACATCGTTGGACACCGTGGGACAACGTGGGACAACGTGGGACAACGTGGGACAACGTCGGACAACGTGGGACAACGTGGGACATCGTGGGACAACGTGGGACAACGTGGGACAACGTGGGACAACGTGGGACAACGTGGGACACCGTTGGACACCGTGGGACACCGTTGGACACCGTTGGACATCGTTGGACACCGTGGGACAACGTGGGACAACGTGGGACAACGTGGGACAACGTGGGACATCGTGGGACAACTTGGGACAACGTGGGACAACGTGGGACAACGTGGGACAACGTGGGACAACGTGGGACATCGTGGGACAACGTGGGACATCGTGGGACAACGTGGGACAACGTGGGACAACGTGGGACAACGTGGGACAACGTGGGACAACGTGGGACAACGTGGGACAACGTGGGACACCGTTGGACACCGTTGGACATCGTTGGACACCGTGGGACAACGTGGGACAACGTGGGACAACGTGGGACATCGTGGGACAACGTGGGACAACGTGGGACAACGTGGGACAACGTGGGACATCGTGGGACAACGTGGGACAACGTGGGACAACGTGGGACATCGTGGGACAACGTGGGACAACGTGGGACAACGTGGGACAACGTGGGACAACGTGGGACACCGTTGGACACCGTTGGACACCGTTGGACACCGTTGGACACCGTGGGACAACGTGGGACAACGTGGGACAACGTGGGACAACGTGGGACAACGTGGGACAACGTGGGACAACGTGGGACAACGTGGGACAACGTGGGACAACGTGGGACATCGTGGGACAACGTGGGACAACGTGGGACAACGTGGGACAACGTGGGACACCGTTGGACAACGTGGGACACCGTTGGACATCGTTGGACACCGTGGGACAACGTGGGACAACGTGGGACCACGTGGGACAACGTGGGACAACGTGGGACAACGTGGGACAACGTGGGACAACGTGGGACAACGTGGGACAACGTGGGACATCGTGGGACAACGTGGGACAACGTGGGACAACGTGGGACACCGTTCGACATCGCTGGACAACGTGGGACAACGTGGGACAACGTGGGACAACGTGGGACAACGTGGGACAACGTGGGACACCGTTGGACACCGTGGGACACCGTTGGACACCGTTGGACATCGTTGGACACCGTGGGACAACGTGGGACAACGTGGGACAACGTGGGACAACGTGGGACAACGTGGGACAACGTGGGACAACGTGGGACAACGTGGGACAACGTGGGACAACGTGGGACACCGTTGGACAACGTGGGACACCGTTGGACATCGTTGGACACCGTGGGACAACGTGGGACAACGTGGGACAACGTGGGACAACGTGGGACACCGTTGGACATCGTTGGACATCGTTGGACATCGTGGGACACCGTTGGACATCGTTGGACATCGTTGGACACCGTTGGACACCGTTGGACAACGTGGGACATCGTGGGACAACGTGGGACAACGTGGGACAACGTGGGACAACGTGGGACACCGTTGGACACCGTGGGACACCGTTGGACACCGTTGGACACCGTTGGACATCGTTGGACATCGTTGGACATCGTGGGACACCGTTGGACATCGTTGGACATCGTTGGACACCGTTGGACATCGTTGGACACCGTTGGACATCGTTGGACATCGTTGGACATCGTGGGACACCGTTGGACATCGTTGGACATCGTTGGACACCGTGGGACAACGTGGGACAACGTGGGACAACGTGGGACAACGTGGGACAACGTGGGACAACGTGGGACACCGTTGGACACCGTGGGACAACGTGGGACATCGTGGGACAACGTGGGACAACGTGGGAAACCATGGAACAACGTGGGACAACGTGGGACACCGTTGGACATCGTTGGACAACGTGGGACAACGTGGGACAACGTGGGACAACGTGGGACAACGTGGGACAACGTGGGACAACGTGGGACACCGTTGGACACCGTGGGACACCGTTGGACACCGTTGGACATCGTTGGACACCGTGGGACAACGTGGGACAACGTGGGACAACGTGGGACAACGTGGGACAACGTGGGACAACGTGGGACATCGTGGGACAACGTGGGACAACGTGGGACAACGTGGGACAACGTGGGACAACGTGGGACATCGTGGGACAACGTGGGACAACGTGGGACAACGTGGGACAACGTGGGACACCGTTGGACAACGTGGGACACCGTTGGACATCGTTGGACACCGTGGGACAACGTGGGACAACGTGGGACCACGTGGGACAACGTGGGACACCGTTGGACATCGTTGGACACCGTGGGACAACGTGGGACAACGTGGGACATCGTGGGACAACGTGGGACAACGTGGGACAACGTGGGACAACGTGGGACAACGTGGGACACCGTTGGACACCGTGGGACACCGTTGGACACCGTTGGACATCGTTGGACACCGTGGGACAACGTGGGACAACGTGGGACAACGTGGGACATCGTGGGACAACGTGGGACAACGTGGGACAACGTGGGACAACGTGGGACAACGTGGGACAACGTGGGACAACGTGGGACAACGTGGGACACCGTTGGACATCGTTCGACAACGTGGGACAACGTGGGACAACGTGGGACAACGTGGGACAACGTGGGACAACGTGGGACACCGTTGGACACCGTTGGACATCGTTGGACACCGTGGGACAACGTGGAACAACGTGGGACAACGTGGGACACCGTTGGACACCGTGGGACACCGTTGGACACCGTTGGACATCGTTGGACACCGTGGGACAACGTGGGACAACGTGGGACAACGTGGGACAACGTGGGACAACGTGGGACAACGTGGGACAACGTGGGACAACGTGGGACAACGTGGGACAACGTGGGACACCGTTGGACAACGTGGGACACCGTTGGACATCGTTGGACACCGTGGGACAACGTGGGACAACGTGGGACAACGTGGGACAACGTGGGACACCGTTGGACATCGTTGGACATCGTTGGACATCGTGGGACACCGTTGGACATCGTTGGACATCGTTGGACACCGTTGGACACCGTTGGACAACGTGGGACATCGTGGGACAACGTGGGACAACGTGGGACAACGTGGGACAACGTGGGACACCGTTGGACACCGTGGGACACCGTTGGACACCGTTGGACACCGTTGGACATCGTTGGACATCGTTGGACATCGTGGGACACCGTTGGACATCGTTGGACATCGTTGGACACCGTTGGACATCGTTGGACACCGTTGGACATCGTTGGACATCGTTGGACATCGTGGGACACCGTTGGACATCGTTGGACATCGTTGGACACCGTGGGACAACGTGGGACAACGTGGGACAACGTGGGAAACCATGGAACAACGTGGGACAACGTGGGACACCGTTGGACATCGTTGGACAACGTGGGACAACGTGGGACAACGTGGGACAACGTGGGACAACGTGGGACAACGTGGGACAACGTGGGACACCGTTGGACACCGTGGGACACCGTTGGACACCGTTGGACATCGTTGGACACCGTGGGACAACGTGGGACAACGTGGGACAACGTGGGACAACGTGGGACAACGTGGGACAACGTGGGACAACGTGGGACACCATTGGACACCGTGGGACAACGTGGGACAACGTGGGACACCGTTGGACACCGTGGGACACCGTTGGACACCGTTGGACATCGTTGGACATCGTTGGACATCGTTGGACATCGTTGGACACCGTTGGACACCGTTGGACACCGTTGGACATCGTTGGACACCGTGGGACAACGTGGGACAACGTGGGACAACGTGGGACAACGTGGGACAACGTGGGACAACGTGGGACATCGTGGGACAACGTGGGACAACGTGGGACAACGTGGGACAACGTGGGACAACGTGGGACATCGTGGGACAACGTGGGACAACGTGGGACAACGTGGGACAACGTGGGACACCGTTGGACAACGTGGGACACCGTTGGACATCGTTGGACACCGTGGGACAACGTGGGACAACGTGGGACCACGTGGGACAACGTGGGACACCGTTGGACATCGTTGGACACCGTGGGACAACGTGGGACAACGTGGGACATCGTGGGACAACGTGGGACAACGTGGGACAACGTGGGACAACGTGGGACAACGTGGGACACCGTTGGACACCGTGGGACACCGTTGGACACCGTTGGACATCGTTGGACACCGTGGGACAACGTGGGACAACGTGGGACAACGTGGGACATCGTGGGACAACGTGGGACAACGTGGGACAACGTGGGACAACGTGGGACATCGTGGGACAACGTGGGACAACGTGGGACAACGTGGGACAACGTGGGACAACGTGGGACAACGTGGGACAACGTGGGACAACGTGGGATACCGTTGGACACCGTTGGACACCGTTGGACACCGTTGGACATCGTTGGACACCGTGGGACAACGTGGGACAACGTGGGACAACGTGGGAAACCATGGAACAACGTCGGACAACGTGGGACACCGTTGGACATCGTTGGACATCGTTGGACACCGTGGGACAACGTGGGACAACGTGGGACAACGTGGGACAACGTCGGACAACGTGGGACAACGTGGGACATCGTGGGACAACGTGGGACAACGTGGGACAACGTGGGACAACGTGGGACAACGTGGGACACCGTGGGACACCGTGGGACACCGTTGGACACCGTTGGACATCGTTGGACACCGTGGGACAACGTGGGACAACGTGGGACAACGTGGGACAACGTGGGACATCGTGGGACAACGCGGGACAACGTGGGACAACGTGGGACAACGTGGGACATCGTGGGACAACGTGGGACAACGTGGGACAACGTGGGACATCGTGGGACAACGTGGGACAACGTGGGACAACGTGGGACAACGTGGGACAACGTGGGACACCGTTGGACACCGTTGGACACCGTTGGACACCGTTGGACATCGTTGGACACCGTGGGACAACGTGGGACAACGTGGGACATCGTGGGACACCGTGGGACAACGTGGGACAACGTGGGACAACGTGGGACAACGTGGGACAACGTGGGACAACGTGGGACAACGTGGGACAACGTGGGACAACGTGGGACAACGTGGGACAACGTGGGACAACGTGGGACAACGTGGGACAACGTGGGACAACGTGGGACACCGTTGGACACCGTGGGACACCGTTGGACACCGTTGGACATCGTTGGACATCGTTGGACATCGTTGGACATCGTTGGACACCGTTGGACACCGTTGGACACCGTTGGACATCGTTGGACACCGTGGGACAACGTGGGACAACGTGGGACAACGTGGGACAACGTGGGACAACGTGGGACAACGTGGGACAACGTGGGACACCGTTGGACACCGTTGGACACCGTTGGACGCCGTTGGACATCGTTGGACACCGTGGGACAACGTGGGACAACGTGGGACAACGTGGGAAACCATGGAACAACGTGGGACAACGTGGGACACCGTTGGACATCGTTGGACATCGTTGGACACCGTGGGACAACGTGGGACAACGTGGGACAACGTGGGACAACGTCGGACAACGTGGGACAACGTGGGACATCGTGGGACAACGTGGGACAACGTGGGACAACGTGGGACAACGTGGGACAACGTGGGACACCGTTGGACACCGTGGGACACCGTTGGACACCGTTGGACATCGTTGGACACCGTGGGACAACGTGGGACAACGTGGGACAACGTGGGACAACGTGGGACATCGTGGGACAACGTGGGACAACGTGGGACAACGTGGGACAACGTGGGACAACGTGGGACAACGTGGGACATCGTGGGACAACGTGGGACATCGTGGGACAACGTGGGACAACGTGGGACAACGTGGGACAACGTGGGACAACGTGGGACAACGTGGGACAACGTGGGACAACGTGGGACACCGTTGGACACCGTTGGACATCGTTGGACACCGTGGGACAACGTGGGACAACGTGGGACAACGTGGGACATCGTGGGACAACGTGGGACAACGTGGGACAACGTGGGACAACGTGGGACATCGTGGGACAACGTGGGACAACGTGGGACAACGTGGGACATCGTGGGACAACGTGGGACAACGTGGGACAACGTGGGACAACGTGGGACAACGTGGGACACCGTTGGACACCGTTGGACACCGTTGGACACCGTTGGACACCGTGGGACAACGTGGGACAACGTGGGACAACGTGGGACAACGTGGGACAACGTGGGACAACGTGGGACAACGTGGGACAACGTGGGACAACGTGGGACAACGTGGGACATCGTGGGACAACGTGGGACAACGTGGGACAACGTGGGACAACGTGGGACACCGTTGGACAACGTGGGACACCGTTGGACATCGTTGGACACCGTGGGACAACGTGGGACAACGTGGGACCACGTGGGACAACGTGGGACAACGTGGGACAACGTGGGACAACGTGGGACAACGTGGGACAACGTGGGACAACGTGGGACATCGTGGGACAACGTGGGACAACGTGGGACAACGTGGGACACCGTTCGACATCGTTGGACAACGTGGGACAACGTGGGACAACGTGGGACAACGTGGGACAACGTGGGACAACGTGGGACACCGTTGGACACCGTGGGACACCGTTGGACACCGTTGGACATCGTTGGACACCGTGGGACAACGTGGGACAACGTGGGACAACGTGGGACAACGTGGGACAACGTGGGACAACGTGGGACAACGTGGGACAACGTGGGACAACGTGGGACAACGTGGGACACCGTTGGACAACGTGGGACACCGTTGGACATCGTTGGACACCGTGGGACAACGTGGGACAACGTGGGACAACGTGGGACAACGTGGGACACCGTTGGACATCGTTGGACATCGTTGGACATCGTGGGACACCGTTGGACATCGTTGGACATCGTTGGACACCGTTGGACACCGTTGGACAACGTGGGACATCGTGGGACAACGTGGGACAACGTGGGACAACGTGGGACAACGTGGGACACCGTTGGACACCGTGGGACACCGTTGGACACCGTTGGACACCGTTGGACATCGTTGGACATCGTTGGACATCGTGGGACACCGTTGGACATCGTTGGACATCGTTGGACACCGTTGGACATCGTTGGACACCGTTGGACATCGTTGGACATCGTTGGACATCGTGGGACACCGTTGGACATCGTTGGACATCGTTGGACACCGTGGGACAACGTGGGACAACGTGGGACAACGTGGGACAACGTGGGACAACGTGGGACAACGTGGGACACCGTTGGACACCGTGGGACAACGTGGGACATCGTGGGACAACGTGGGACAACGTGGGAAACCATGGAACAACGTGGGACAACGTGGGACACCGTTGGACATCGTTGGACAACGTGGGACAACGTGGGACAACGTGGGACAACGTGGGACACCGTGGGACAACGTGGGACAACGTGGGACACCGTTGGACACCGTGGGACACCGTTGGACACCGTTGGACATCGTTGGACACCGTGGGACAACGTGGGACAACGTGGGACAACGTGGGACAACGTGGGACAACGTGGGACAACGTGGGACACCGTTGGACACCGTGGGACAACGTGGGACAACGTGGGACACCGTTGGACACCGTGGGACACCGTTGGACACCGTTGGACATCGTTGGACATCGTTGGACATCGTTGGACATCGTTGGACATCGTTGGACACCGTTGGACACCGTTGGACACCGTTGGACATCGTTGGACACCGTGGGACAACGTGGGACAACGTGGGACAACGTGGGAAACCATGGAACAACGTGGGACAACGTGGGACACCGTTGGACATCGTTGGACATCGTTGGACACCGTGGGACAACGTGGGACAACGTGGGACAACGTGGGACAACGTCGGACAACGTGGGACAACGTGGGACATCGTGGGACAACGTGGGACAACGTGGGACAACGTGGGACAACGTGGGACAACGTGGGACACCGTTGGACACCGTGGGACACCGTTGGACACCGTTGGACATCGTTGGACACCGTGGGACAACGTGGGACAACGTGGGACAACGTGGGACAACGTGGGACATCGTGGGACAACGCGGGACAACGTGGGACAACGTGGGACAACGTGGGACATCGTGGGACAACGTGGGACAACGTGGGACAACGTGGGACATCGTGGGACAACGTGGGACAACGTGGGACAACGTGGGACAACGTGGGACAACGTGGGACACCGTTGGACACCGTTGGACACCGTTGGACACCGTTGGACATCGTTGGACACCGTGGGACAACGTGGGACAACGTGGGACATCGTGGGACAACGTGGGACAACGTGGGACAACGTGGGACAACGTGAGACATCGTGGGACACCGTTGGACACCGTGGGACACCGTTGGACACCGTTGGACATCGTTGGACACCGTGGGACAACGTGGGACAACGTGGGACAACGTGGGACAACGTGGGACAACGTGGGACAACGTGGGACAACGTGGGACAACGTGGGACAACGTGGGACAACGTGGGACAACGTGGGACATCGTGGGACAACGTGGGACAACGTGGGACAACGTGGGACACCGTTGGACACCGTGGGACACCGTTGGACACCGTTGGACATCGTTGGACACCGTGGGACAACGTGGGACAACGTGGGACAACGTGGGACAACGTGGGACAACGTGGGACAACGTGGGACAACGTGGGACAACGTGGGACAACGTGGGACAACGTGGGACACCGTTGGACAACGTGGGACACCGTTGGACATCGTTGGACACCGTGGGACAACGTGGGACAACGTGGGACAACGTGGGACAACGTGGGACACCGTTGGACATCGTTGGACATCGTTGGACATCGTGGGACACCGTTGGACATCGTTGGACATCGTTGGACACCGTTGGACACCGTTGGACAACGTGGGACATCGTGGGACAACGTGGGAGAACGTGGGACAACGTGGGACAACGTGGGACACCGTTGGACACCGTGGGACACCGTTGGACACCGTTGGACACCGTTGGACATCGTTGGACATCGTTGGACATCGTGGGACACCGTTGGACATCGTTGGACATCGTTGGACACCGTTGGACATCGTTGGACACCGTTGGACATCGTTGGACATCGTTGGACATCGTGGGACACCGTTGGACATCGTTGGACATCGTTGGACACCGTGGGACAACGTGGGACAACGTGGGACAACGTGGGAAACCATGGAACAACGTGGGACAACGTGGGACACCGTTGGACATCGTTGGACAACGTGGGACAACGTGGGACAACGTGGGACAACGTGGGACAACGTGGGACAACGTGGGACAACGTGGGACACCGTTGGACACCGTGGGACACCGTTGGACACCGTTGGACATCGTTGGACACCGTGGGACAACGTGGGACAACGTGGGACAACGTGGGACAACGTGGGACAACGTGGGACAACGTGGGACACCGTTGGACACCGTGGGACAACGTGGGACAACGTGGGACACCGTTGGACACCGTGGGACACCGTTGGACACCGTTGGACATCGTTGGACATCGTTGGACATCGTTGGACATCGTTGGACACCGTTGGACACCGTTGGACACCGTTGGACATCGTTGGACACCGTGGGACAACGTGGGACAACGTGGGACAACGTGGGACAACGTGGGACAACGTGGGACAACGTGGGACATCGTGGGACAACGTGGGACAACGTGGGACAACGTGGGACAACGTGGGACAACGTGGGACATCGTGGGACAACGTGGGACAACGTGGGACAACGTGGGACAACGTGGGACACCGTTGGACAACGTGGGACACCGTTGGACATCGTTGGACACCGTGGGACAACGTGGGACAACGTGGGACCACGTGGGACAACGTGGGACACCGTTGGACATCGTTGGACACCGTGGGACAACGTGGGACAACGTGGGACATCGTGGGACAACGTGGGACAACGTGGGACAACGTGGGACAACGTGGGACAACGTGGGACACCGTTGGACACCGTGGGACACCGTTGGACACCGTTGGACATCGTTGGACACCGTGGGACAACGTGGGACAACGTGGGACAACGTGGGACATCGTGGGACAACGTGGGACAACGTGGGACAACGTGGGACAACGTGGGACATCGTGGGACAACGTGGGACAACGTGGGACAACGTGGGACAACGTGGGACAACGTGGGACAACGTGGGACAACGTGGGACAACGTGGGATACCGTTGGACACCGTTGGACACCGTTGGACACCGTTGGACATCGTTGGACACCGTGGGACAACGTGGGACAACGTGGGACAACGTGGGAAACCATGGAACAACGTGGGACAACGTGGGACACCGTTGGACATCGTTGGACATCGTTGGACACCGTGGGACAACGTGGGACAACGTGGGACAACGTGGGACAACGTCGGACAACGTGGGACAACGTGGGACATCGTGGGACAACGTGGGACAACGTGGGACAACGTGGGACAACGTGGGACAACGTGGGACACCGTTGGACACCGTGGGACACCGTTGGACACCGTTGGACATCGTTGGACACCGTGGGACAACGTGGGACAACGTGGGACAACGTGGGACAACGTGGGACATCGTGGGACAACGCGGGACAACGTGGGACAACGTGGGACAACGTGGGACATCGTGGGACAACGTGGGACAACGTGGGACAACGTGGGACATCGTGGGACAACGTGGGACAACGTGGGACAACGTGGGACAACGTGGGACAACGTGGGACACCGTTGGACACCGTTGGACACCGTTGGACACCGTTGGACATCGTTGGACACCGTGGGACAACGTGGGACAACGTGGGACATCGTGGGACAACGTGGGACAACGTGGGACAACGTGGGACAACGTGGGACATCGTGGGACACCGTTGGACACCGTGGGACACCGTTGGACACCGTTGGACATCGTTGGACACCGTGGGACAACGTGGGACAACGTGGGACAACGTGGGACAACGTGGGACAACGTGGGACAACGTGGGACAACGTGGGACAACGTGGGACAACGTGGGACAACGTGGGACAACGTGGGACATCGTGGGACAACGTGGGACAACGTGGGACAACGTGGGACAACGTGGGACACCGTTGGACAACGTGGGACACCGTTGGACATCGTTGGACACCGTGGGACAACGTGGGACAACGTGGGACCACGTGGGACAACGTGGGACAACGTGGGACAACGTGGGACACCGTTGGACACCGTTGGACATCGTTGGACACCGTGGGACAACGTGGGACAACGTGGGACAACGTGGGACAACGTGGGACAACGTGGGACAACGTGGGACAACGTGGGACAACGTGGGACAACGTGGGACATCGTGGGACAACGTGGGACAACGTGGGACAACGTGGGACAACGTGGGACACCGTTGGACAACGTGGGACACCGTTGGACATCGTTGGACACCGTGGGACAACGTGGGACAACGTGGGACCACGTGGGACAACGTGGGACAACGTGGGACAACGTGGGACAACGTGGGACAACGTGGGACAACGTGGGACATCGTGGGACAACGTGGGACAACGTGGGACACCGTTGGACATCGTTGGACACCGTGGGACACCGTGGGACAACGTGGGACAACGTGGGACAACGTGGGACAACGTGGGACAACGTGGGACAACGTGGGACAACGTGGGACAACGTGGGACAACGTGGGACAACGTGGGACAACGTGGGACAACGTGGGACAACGTGGGACACCGTTGGACACCGTGGGACACCGTTGGACACTGTTGGACATCGTTGGACACCGTGGGACAACGTGGGACAACGTGGGACAACGTGGGACAACGTGGGACAACGTGGGACAACGTGGGACAACGTGGGACAACGTGGGACAACGTGGGACAACGTGGGACAACGTGGGACATCGTGGGACAACGTGGGACAACGTGGGACAACGTGGGACAACGTGGGACACCGTTGGACAACGTGGGACACCGTTGGACATCGTTGGACACCGTGGGACAACGTGGGACAACGTGGGACCACGTGGGACAACGTGGGACAACGTGGGACAACGTGGGACAACGTGGGACAACGTGGGACAACGTGGGACAACGTGGGACACCGTTGGACACCGTTGGACATCGTTGGACACCGTGGGACAACGTGGGACAACGTGGGACAACGTGGGACAAAGTGGGACAACGTGGGACAACGTTGGACAACGTGGGACAACGTGGGACAACGTGGGACAACGTGGGACATCGTGGGACAACGTGGGACAACGTGGGACACCGTTGGACATCGTTGGACACCGTGGGACAACGTGGGACAACGTGGGACAACGTGGGACACCGTTGGACACCGTTGGACACCGTTGGACACCGTTGGACATCGTTGGACACCGTGGGACAACGTGGGACAACGTGGGACAACGTGGGACAACGTGGGACAACGTGGGACAACGTGGGACAACGTGGGACAACGTGGGACAACGTGGGACACCGTTGGACACCGTTGGACACCGTTGGACATCGTTGGACACCGTGGGACAACGTGGGACAACGTGGGACCACGTGGGACAACGTGGGACAACGTGGGACAACGTGGGACAACGTGGGACAACGTGGGACAACGTGGGACATCGTGGGACAACGTGGGACAACGTGGGACACCGTTGGACATCGTTGGACACCGTGGGACACCGTGGGACAACGTGGGACAACGTGGGACAACGTGGGACAACGTGGGACATCGTGGGACAACGTGGGACAACGTGGGACACCGTTGGACATCGTTGGACACCGTGGGACACCGTGGGACAACGTGGGACAACGTGGGACAACGTGGGACAACGTGGGACAACGTGGGACAACGTGGGACAACGTGGGACAACGTGGGACAACGTGGGACAACGTGGGACAACGTGGGACAACGTGGGACAACGTGGGACATCGTGGGACAACGTGGGACAACGTGGGACAACGTGGGACAACGTGGGACACCGTTGGACAACGTGGGACACCGTTGGACAACGTGGGACACCGTTGGACATCGTTGGACACCGTGGGACAACGTGGGACAACGTGGGACCACGTGGGACAACGTGGGACAACGTGGGACAACGTGGGACAACGTGGGACATCGTGGGACAACGTGGGACAACGTGGGACAACGTGGGACAACGTGGGACAACGTGGGACACCGTTGGACACCGTTGGACACCGTTGGACACCGTTGGACATCGTTGGACACCGTGGGACAACGTGGGACAACGTGGGACAACGTGGGAAACCATGGAACAACGTGGGACAACGTGGGACACCGTTGGACATCGTTGGACATCGTTGGACACCGTGGGACAACGTGGGACAACGTGGGAAAACGTGGGACAACGTGGGACACCGTTGGACATCGCTGGACACCGTTGGACATCGTTGGACACCGTGGGACAACGTGGGACAACGTGGGACAACGTGGGACAACGTGGGACAACGTGGGACAACGTGGGACAACGTGGGACAACGTGGGACAACGTGGGACAACGTGGGACAACGTGGGACAACGTGGGACATCGTGGGACAACGTGGGACAACGTGGGACAACGTGGGACAACGTGGGACAACGTGGGACATCGTGGGACAACGTGGGACAACGTGGGACAACGTGGGACAACGTGGGACATCGTTGGACACCGTTGGACACCGTGGGACAACGTGGGACAACGTGGGACATCGTGGGACAACGTGGGACAACGTGGGACAACGTGGGACATCGTGGGACAACGTGGGACAACGTGGGACAACGTGGGACAACGTGGGACAACGTGGGACACCGTTGGACACCGTTGGACACCGTGGGACAACGTGGGACAACGTGGGACATCGTTGGACACCGTTGGACACCGTGGGACAACGTGGGACAACGTGGGACATCGTTGGACACCGTGGGACAACGTGGGACAACGTGGGACAACGTGGGAAACCATGGAACAACGTGGGACAACGTGGGACACCGTTGGACATCGTTGGACATCGTTGGACACCGTGGGACAACGTGGGACAACGTGGGACAACGTGGGACAACGTGGGACACCGTTGGACATCGTTGGACAACGTGGGACAACGTGGGACAACGTGGGACAACGTGGGACAACGTGGGACAACGTGGGACAACGTGGGACATCGTGGGACAACGTGGGACAACGTGGGACACCGTTGGACATCGTTGGACACCGTGGGACACCGTGGGACAACGTGGGACAACGTGGGACAACGTGGGACAACGTGGGACAACGTGGGACATCGTGGGACAACGTGGGACAACGTGGGACAACGTGGGACAACGTGGGACACCGTTGGACAACGTGGGACACCGTTGGACAACGTGGGACACCGTTGGACATCGTTGGACACCGTGGGACAACGTGGGACAACGTGGGACAACGTGGGACAACGTGGGAAACCATGGAACAACGTGGGACAACGTGGGACACCGTTGGACATCGTTGGACATCGTTGGACACCGTGGGACAACGTGGGACAACGTGGGAAAACGTGGGACAACGTGGGACACCGTTGGACATCGCTGGACACCGTTGGACATCGTTGGACACCGTGGGACAACGTGGGACAACGTGGGACAACGTGGGACAACGTGGGACAACGTGGGACAACGTGGGACAACGTGGGACAACGTGGGACAACGTGGGACAACGTGGGACAACGTGGGACAACGTGGGACATCGTGGGACAACGTGGGACAACGTGGGACAACGTGGGACAACGTGGGACAACGTGGGACATCGTGGGACAACGTGGGACAACGTGGGACAACGTGGGACAACGTGGGACATCGTTGGACACCGTTGGACACCGTGGGACAACGTGGGACAACGTGGGACATCGTGGGACAACGTGGGACAACGTGGGACAACGTGGGACATCGTGGGACAACGTGGGACAACGTGGGACAACGTGGGACAACGTGGGACAACGTGGGACAACGTGGGACACCGTTGGACACCGTTGGACACCGTGGGACAACGTGGGACAACGTGGGACATCGTTGGACACCGTTGGACACCGTGGGACAACGTGGGACAACGTGGGACATCGTTGGACACCGTGGGACAACGTGGGACAACGTGGGACAACGTGGGAAACCATGGAACAACGTGGGACAACGTGGGACACCGTTGGACATCGTTGGACATCGTTGGACACCGTGGGACAACGTGGGACAACGTGGGACAACGTGGGACAACGTCGGACAACGTGGGACAACGTGGGACAACGTGGGACAACGTGGGACAACGTGGGACAACGTGGGACAACGTGGGACAACGTGGGACAACGTGGGACAACGTGGGACATCGTGGGACAACGTGGGACAACGTGGGACAACGTGGGACAACGTGGGACATCGTTGGACACCGTTGGACACCGTGGGACAACGTGGGACAACGTGGGACAACGTGGGACAACGTGGGACAACGTGGGACAACGTGGGACAACGTGGGACAACGTGGGACAACGTGGGACAACGTGGGACAACGTGGGACAACGTGGGACACCGTTGGACATCGTTGGACAACGTGGGACAACGTGGGACAACGTGGGACAACGTGGGACAACGTGGGACAACGTGGGACACCGTTGGACACCGTTGGACATCGTTGGACACCGTGGGACAACGTGGGACAACGTGGGACAACGTGGGACAACGTGGGACAACGTGGGACAACGTGGGACAACGTTGGACAACGTGGGACAACGCGGGACAACGTGGGACAACGTGGGACATCGTGGGACAACGTTGGACAACGTGGGACAACGTGGGACAACGTGGGACAACGTGGGACATCGTGGGACAACGTGGGACAACGTGGGACACCGTTGGACATCGTTGGACACCGTGGGACAACGTGGGACAACGTGGGACAACGTGGGACACCGTTGGACACCGTTGGACACCGTTGGACACCGTTGGACATCGTTGGACACCGTGGGACAACGTGGGACAACGTGGGACAACGTGGGACAACGTGGGACAACGTGGGACAACGTGGGACAACGTGGGACAACGTGGGACAACGTGGGACAACGTGGGACACCGTTGGACACCGTTGGACACCGTTGGACATCGTTGGACACCGTGGGACAACGTGGGACAACGTGGGACCACGTGGGACAACGTGGGACAACGTGGGACAACGTGGGACAACGTGGGACAACGTGGGACAACGTGGGACATCGTGGGACAACGTGGGACACCGTGGGACACCGTGGGACATCGTTGGACACCGTGGGACACCGTGGGACAACGTGGGACAACGTGGGACAACGTGGGACAACGTGGGACATCGTGGGACAACGTGGGACAACGTGGGACACCGTTGGACATCGTTGGACACCGTGGGACACCGTGGGACAACGTGGGACAACGTGGGACAACGTGGGACAACGTGGGACAACGTGGGACAACGTGGGACAACGTGGGACAACGTGGGACAACGTGGGACAACGTGGGACAACGTGGGACAACGTGGGACAACGTGGGACATCGTGGGACAACGTGGGACAACGTGGGACAACGTGGGACAACGTGGGACACCGTTGGACAACGTGGGACACCGTTGGACAACGTGGGACACCGTTGGACATCGTTGGACACCGTGGGACAACGTGGGACAACGTGGGACCACGTGGGGACAACGTGGGACAACGTGGGACAACGTGGGACAACGTGGGACATCGTGGGACAACGTGGGACAACGTGGGACAACGTGGGACAACGTGGGACAACGTGGGACACCGTTGGACACCGTTGGACACCGTTGGACACCGTTGGACATCGTTGGACACCGTGGGACAACGTGGGACAACGTGGGACAACGTGGGAAACCATGGAACAACGTGGGACAACGTGGGACACCGTTTGGACATCGTTGGACATCGTTGGACACCGTGGGACAACGTGGGACAACGTGGGAAAACGTGGGACAACGTGGGACACCGTTGGACATCGCTGGACACCGTTGGACATCGTTGGACACCGTGGGACAACGTGGGACAACGTGGGACAACGTGGGACAAACGTGGGACAACGTGGACAACGTGGGACAACGTGGGACAACGTGGGACAACGTGGGACAACGTGGGACAACGTGGGACAACGTGGGACATCGTGGGACAACGTGGGACAACGTGGGGACAACGTGGGACAACGTGGGACAACGTGGGACA
>NW_025963710.1:0-52410 GCF_910591885.1 Bombus terrestris
CCAACGATGTCCAACGGTGTCCAACGATGTCCAACGATGTCCAACGGTGTCCCACGATGTCCAACGATGTCCAACGATGTCCAACGGTGTCCAACGATGTCCAACGGTGTCCAACGATGTCCAACGATGTCCAACGGTGTCCCACGATGTCCAACGATGTCCAACGATGTCCAACGGTGTCCAACGGTGTCCAACGGTGTCCCACGGTGTCCAACGGTGTCCCACGTTGTCCCACGTTGTCCCACGTTGTCCCACGTTGTCCCACGATGTCCCACGTTGTCCCACGTTGTCCCACGTTGTCCCACGTTGTCCCACGTTGTCCCACGTTGTCCCACGTTGTCCCACGTTGTCCCACGGTGTCCAACGATGTCCAACGGTGTCCAAAGGTGTCCCACGGTGTCCAACGGTGTCCCACGTTGTCCCACGTTGTCCCACGTTGTCCCACGTTGTCCCACGTTGTCCCACGTTGTCCCACGTTGTCCCACGGTGTCCAACGATGTCCAACGGTGTCCAAAGGTGTCCCACGGTGTCCAACGGTGTCCCACGTTGTCCCACGTTGTCCCACGTTGTCCCACGTTGTCCCACGTTGTCCCACGTTGTCCAACGATGTCCAACGGTGTCCCACGTTGTCCCACGTTGTTCCATGGTTTCCCACGTTGTCCCACGTTGTCCCACGTTGTCCCACGGTGTCCAACGATGTCCAACGGTGTCCCACGTTGTCCAACGGTGTCCCACGTTGTCCCACGTTGTCCCACGTTGTCCCACGTTGTCCCACGATGTCCCACGTTGTCCCAGGTTGTCCCACGTTGTCCCACGTTGTCCCACGTTGTCCCACGTTGTCCCACGTTGTCCCACGTTGTCCCACGTTGTCCCACGTTGTCCCACGGTGTCCAACGATGTCCAACGGTGTCCAACGGTGTCCCACGGTGTCCAACGGTGTCCAACGATGTCCAACGGTGTCCCACGATGTCCAACGATGTCCAACGATGTCCAACGGTGTCCCACGTTGTCCCACGTTGTCCCACGTTGTCCCACGTTGTCCCACGTTGTCCCACGTTGTCCCACGTTGTCCCACGTTGTCCCACGTTGTCCCACGGTGTCCAACGATGTCCAACGGTGTCCAAAGGTGTCCCACGGTGTCCAACGGTGTCCCACGTTGTCCCACGTTGTCCCACGTTGTCCCACGTTGTCCCACGTTGTCCCACGTTGTCCAACGATGTCCAACGGTGTCCCACGTTGTCCCACGTTGTTCCATGGTTTCCCACGTTGTCCCACGTTGTCCCACGTTGTCCCACGGTGTCCAACGATGTCCAACGGTGTCCCACGTTGTCCAACGGTGTCCCACGTTGTCCCACGTTGTCCCACGTTGTCCCACGTTGTCCCACGATGTCCCACGTTGTCCCATGTTGTCCCACGTTGTCCCACGTTGTCCCACGTTGTCCCACGTTGTCCCACGTTGTCCCACGTTGTCCCACGTTGTCCCACGTTGTCCCACGTTGTCCCACGTTGTCCCACGGTGTCCAACGATGTCCAACGGTGTCCAACGGTGTCCCACGGTGTCCAACGGTGTCCCACGTTGTCCCACGTTGTCCCACGTTGTCCCACGTTGTCCCACGTTGTCCCACGTTGTCCCACGTTGTCCCACGTTGTCCCACGTTGTCCCACGTTGTCCAACGATGTCCAACGGTGTCCCACGTTGTCCCACGTTGTTCCATGGTTTCCCACGTTGTCCCACGTTGTCCCACGTTGTCCCACGGTGTCCAACGATGTCCAACGGTGTCCAACGGTGTCCCACGTTGTCCCACGTTGTCCCACGTTGTCCCACGTTGTCCCACGTGGTCCCACGTTGTCCCACGTTGTCCCACGGTGTCCAACGATGTCCAACGGTGTCCCACGTTGTCCAACGGTGTCCCACGTTGTCCCACGTTGTCCCACGTTGTCCCACGTTGTCCCACGATGTCCCACGTTGTCCCACGTTGTCCCACGTTGTCCCACGTTGTCCCACGTTGTCCCACGTTGTCCCACGTTGTCCCACGTTGTCCCACGTTGTCCCACGTTGTCCCACGGTGTCCAACGATGTCCAACGGTGTCCAACGGTGTCCCACGTTGTCCAACGGTGTCCCACGTTGTCCCACGTTGTCCCACGTTGTCCCACGTTGTCCCACGTTGTCCCACGTTGTCCCACGTTGTCCCACGTTGTCCCACGTTGTCCCACGTTGTCCCACGTTGTCCCACGTTGTCCCACGTTGTCCCACGTTGTCCCACGTTGTCCCACGGTGTCCAACGATGTCCAACGATGTCCAACGGTGTCCCACGTTGTCCCACGTTGTTCCATGGTTTCCCACGTTGTCCCACGTTGTCCCACGTTGTCCCACGGTGTCCAACGATGTCCAACGGTGTCCAACGGTGTCCAACGGTGTCCAACGGTGTCCCACGTTGTCCCACGTTGTCCCACGTTGTCCCACGGTGTCCCACGATGTCCCACGTTGTCCCACGTTGTCCCACGTTGTCCCACGTTGTCCCACGGTGTCCAACGATGTCCAACGGTGTCCAACGGTGTCCAACGGTGTCCAACGGTGTCCCAAGTTGTCCCACGTTGTCCCACGTTGTCCCACGTTGTTCCATGGTTTCCCACGTTGTCCCACGTTGTCCCACGTTGTCCCACGGTGTCCAACGATGTCCAACGGTGTCCAACGGTGTCCAACGGTGTCCAACGGTGTCCCACGTTGTCCCACGTTGTCCCACGTTGTCCCACGTTGTCCCACGTTGTCCCACGTTGTCCCACGTTGTCCCACGTTGTCCCACGTTGTCCCACGTTGTCCCACGTTGTCCCACGTTGTCCCACGTTGTCCCACGTTGTCCCACGTTGTCCCACGGTGTCCAACGATGTCCAACGGTGTCCAACGGTGTCCCACGGTGTCCAACGGTGTCCCACGTTGTCCCACGTTGTCCCACGTTGTCCCACGTTGTCCCACGTTGTCCCACGTTGTCCCACGTTGTCCAACGATGTCCAACGGTGTCCCACGTTGTCCCACGTTGTTCCATGGTTTCCCACGTTGTCCCACGTTGTCCCACGTTGTCCCACGTTGTCCCACGTTGTCCCACGGTGTCCAACGATGTCCAACGGTGTCCCACGTTGTCCCACGTTGTCCCACGTTGTCCCACGTTGTCCCACGTTGTCCCACGATGTCCCACGTTGTCCCACGTTGTCCCACGTTGTCCCACGTTGTCCCACGTTGTCCCACGTTGTCCCACGTTGTCCCACGTGGTCCCACGTTGTCCCACGTTGTCCCACGGTGTCCAACGATGTCCAACGGTGTCCCACGTTGTCCAACGGTGTCCCACGTTGTCCCACGTTGTCCCACGTTGTCCCACGTTGTCCCACGAAGTCCCACGTTGTCCCACGTTGTCCCACGTTGTCCCACGTTGTCCCACGTTGTCCCACGTTGTCCCACGTTGTCCCACGTTGTCCCACGTTGTCCCACGTTGTCCCACGTTGTCCCACGGTGTCCAACGATGTCCAACGGTGTCCAACGGTGTCCCACGGTGTCCAACGGTGTCCCACGTTGTCCCACGTTGTCCCACGTTGTCCCACGTTGTCCCACGTTGTCCCACGTTGTCCCACGTTGTCCAACGATGTCCAACGGTGTCCCACGTTGTCCCACGTTGTTCCATGGTTTCATACGTTGTCCCACGTTGTCCCACGTTGTCCCACGGTGTCCAACGATGTCCAACGGTGTCCAACGGTGTCCAACGGTGTCCAACGGTGTCCCACGTTGTCCCACGTTGTCCCACGTTGTCCCACGTTGTCCAACGATGTCCAACGGTGTCCCACGTTGTCCCACGTTGTCCCACGATGTCCCACGTTGTCCCACGTTGTCCCACGTTGTCCCACGTTGTCCCACGTTGTCCCACGTTGTCCCACGTTGTCCCACGTTGTCCCACGTTGTCCCACGTTGTCCCACGTTGTCCCACGTTGTCCCACGTTGTCCCACGTTGTCCCACGTTGTCCCACGTTGTCCCACGGTGTCCAACGGTGTCCAACGATGTCCCACGTTGTCCCACGTTGTCCCACGTTGTCCCACGATGTCCCACGTTGTCCCACGTTGTCCCACGTTGTCCCACGTTGTCCCACGGTGTCCAACGATGTCCAACGGTGTCCAACGGTGTCCCACGGTGTCCAACGGTGTCCCACGTTGTCCCACGTTGTCCCACGTTGTCCCACGTTGTCCCACGTTGTCCCACGATGTCCCACGTTGTCCCACGTTGTCCGACGTTGTCCCACGTTGTCCCACGTTGTCCCACGTTGTCCCACGGTGTCCAACGATGTCCAACGATGTCCAACGGTGTCCCACGTTGTCCCACGTTGTCCCACGTTGTCCCACGATGTCCCACGTTGTCCCACGTTGTCCCACGTTGTCCCACGTTGTCCCACGGTGTCCAACGATGTCCAACGGTGTCCAACGGTGTCCCACGGTGTCCAACGGTGTCCCACGTTGTCCCACGTTGTCCCACGTTGTCCCACGTTGTCCCACGTTGTCCCACGATGTCCCACGTTGTCCCACGTTGTCCGACGTTGTCCCACGTTGTCCCACGTTGTCCCACGTTGTCCCACGGTGTCCAACGATGTCCAACGATGTCCAACGGTGTCCCACGTTGTCCCACGTTGTTCCATGGTTTCCCACGTTGTCCCACGTTGTCCCACGTTGTCCCACGTTGTCCCACGTTGTCCCACGTTGTCCCACGTTGTCCCACGTTGTCCCACGTTGTCCCACGGTGTCCAACGATGTCCAACGGTGTCCAGCGATGTCCAACGGTGTCCCACGTTGTCCCACGTTTTCCCACGTTGTCCCACGTTGTCCCACGGTGTCCAACGGTGTCCAGCGATGTCCAACGGTGTCCCACGTTGTCCCACGGTGTCCAACGATGTCCAACGATGTCCAACGGTGTCCCACGTTGTCCCACGTTGTTCCATGGTTTCCCACGTTGTCCCACGTTGTCCCACGTTGTCCCACGTTGTCCCACGATGTCCCACGTTGTCCCACGTTGTCCCACGTTGTCCCACGTTGTCCCACGTTGTCCCACGTTGTCCCACGTTGTCCCACGTGGTCCCAAGTTGTCCCACGTTGTCCCACGGTGTCCAACGATGTCCAACGGTGTCCCACGTTGTCCAACGGTGTCCCACGTTGTCCCACGTTGTCCCACGTTGTCCCACGTTGTCCCACGATGTCCCACGTTGTCCCACGTTGTCCCACGTTGTCCCACGTTGTCCCACGTTGTCCCACGTTGTCCCACGTTGTCCCACGTTGTCCCACGTTGTCCCACGTTGTCCCACGGTGTCCAACGATGTCCAACGGTGTCCAACGGTGTCCCACGGTGTCCAACGGTGTCCCACGTTGTCCCACGTTGTCCAACGGTGTCCCACGTTGTCCCACGTTGTCCCACGTTGTCCCACGTTGTCCCACGATGTCCCACGTTGTCCCACGTTGTCCCACGTTGTCCCACGTTGTCCCACGTTGTCCCACGTTGTCCCACGTTGTCCAACGGTGTCCCACGTTGTCCCACGTTGTTCCATGGTTTCCCACGTTGTCCCACGTTGTCCCACGTTGTCCCACGGTGTCCAACGTTGTCCCACGTTGTTCCATGGTTTCCCACGTTGTCCCACGTTGTCCCACGTTGTCCCACGTTGCCCCACGGTGTCCAACGATGTCCAACGGTGTCCCACGTTGTCCCACGTTGTCCCACGTTGTCCCACGTTGTCCCACGATGTCCCACGTTGTCCCACGTTGTCCCACGTTGTCCCACGTTGTCCCACGTTGTCCCACGTTGTCCCACGTTGTCCCACGTGGTCCCACGTTGTCCCACGTTGTCCCACGGTGTCCAACGATGTCCAACGGTGTCCCACGTTGTCCAACGGTGTCCCACGTTGTCCCACGTTGTCCCACGTTGTCCCACGTTGTCCCACGATGTCCCACGTTGTCCCACGTTGTCCCACGTTGTCCCACGTTGTCCCACGTTGTCCCACGTTGTCCCACGTTGTCCCACGTTGTCCCACGTTGTCCCACGTTGTCCCACGTTGTCCCACGTTGTCCCACGGTGTCCAACGATGTCCAACGGTGTCCAACGGTGTCCCACGGTGTCCAACGGTGTCCCACGTTGTCCCACGTTGTCCCACGTTGTCCCACGTTGTCCCACGTTGTCCCACGTTGTCCCACGTTGTCCAACGATGTCCAACGGTGTCCCACGTTGTCCCACGTTGTTCCATGGTTTCCCACGTTGTCCCACGTTGTCCCACGTTGTCCCACGGTGTCCAACGTTGTCCCACGTTGTTCCATGGTTTCCCACGTTGTCCCACGTTGTCCCACGTTGTCCAACGATGTCCAACGGTGTCCCACGGTGTCCCACGGTGTCCAACGGTGTCCCACGTTGTCCCACGTTGTCCCACGTTGTCCCACGTTGTCCCACGTTGTCCCACGTTGTCCCACGTTGTCCAACGATGTCCAACGGTGTCCCACGTTGTCCCACGTTGTTCCATGGTTTCCCACGTTGTACCACGTTGTCCCACGTTGTCCCACGGTGTCCAACGATGTCCAACGGTGTCCAACGGTGTCCAACGGTGTCCAACGGTGTCCCACGTTGTCCCACGTTGTCCCACGTTGTCCCACGTTGTCCAACGATGTCCAACGGTGTCCCACGTTGTCCCACGTTGTCCCACGATGTCCCACGTTGTCCCACGTTGTCCCACGTTGTCCCACGTTGTCCCACGTTGTCCCACGTTGTCCCACGTTGTCCCACGTTGTCCCACGTTGTCCCACGTTGTCCCACGTTGTCCCACGTTGTCCCACGGTGTCCAACGGTGTCCAACGATGTCCCACGTTGTCCCACGTTGTCCCACGTTGTCCCACGATGTCCCACGTTGTCCCACGTTGTCCCACGTTGTCCCACGTTGTCCCACGGTGTCCAACGATGTCCAACGGTGTCCAACGGTGTCCCACGGTGTCCAACGGTGTCCCACGTTGTCCCACGTTGTCCCACGTTGTCCCACGTTGTCCCACGTTGTCCCACGATGTCCCACGTTGTCCCACGTTGTCCGACGTTGTCCCACGTTGTCCGACGTTGTCCCACGTTGTCCCACGTTGTCCCACGTTGTCCCACGGTGTCCAACGATGTCCAACGATGTCCAACGGTGTCCCACGTTGTCCCACGTTGTTCCATGGTTTCCCACGTTGTCCCACGTTGTCCCACGTTGTCCCACGGTGTCCAACGTTGTCCCACGTTGTCCCACGTTGTCCCACGTTGTCCCACGTTGTCCCACGGTGTCCAACGATGTCCAACGGTGTCCAGCGATGTCCAACGGAGTCCCACGTTGTCCCACGTTTTCCCACGTTGTCCCACGTTGTCCCACGTTGTCCCACGGTGTCCAACGATGTCCAACGATGTCCAACGGTGTCCCACGTTGTCCCACGTTGTTCCATGGTTTCCCACGTTGTCCCACGTTGTCCCACGTTGTCCCACGTTGTCCCACGTTGTCCCACGTTGTCCCACGTTGTCCCACGTTGTCCCACGTTGTCCCACGGTGTCCAACGATGTCCAACGGTGTCCAGCGATGTCCAACGGTGTCCCACGTTGTCCCACGTTTTCCCACGTTGTCCCACGTTGTCCCACGGTGTCCAACGGTGTCCAGCGATGTCCAACGGTGTCCCACTTTGTCCCACGTTTTCCCACGTTGTCCCACGTTGTCCCACGGTGTCCAACGATGTCCAACGATGTCCAACGGTGTCCCACGTTGTCCCACGTTGTTCCATGGTTTCCCACGTTGTCCCACGTTGTCCCACGTTGTCCCACGTTGTCCCACGTTGTCCCACGTTGTCCCACGTTGTCCCACGTTGTCCAACGATGTCCAACGGTGTCCCACGTTGTCCCACGTTGTTCCATGGTTTCCCACGTTGTCCCACGTTGTCCCACGTTGTCCCACGTTGTCCCACGTTGTCCCACGTTGTCCCACGGTGTCCAACGATGTCCAACGGTGTCCCACGTTGTCCCACGTTGTCCCACGTTGTCCCACGTTGTCCCACGTTGTCCCACGATGTCCCACGTTGTCCCACGTTGTCCCACGTTGTCCCACGTTGTCCCACGTTGTCCCACGTGGTCCCAAGTTGTCCCACGTTGTCCCACGGTGTCCAACGATGTCCAACGGTGTCCCACGTTGTCCAACGGTGTCCCACGTTGTCCCACGTTGTCCCACGTTGTCCCACGTTGTCCCACGATGTCCCACGTTGTCCCACGTTGTCCCACGTTGTCCCACGTTGTCCCACGTTGTCCCACGTTGTCCCACGTTGTCCCACGTTGTCCCACGTTGTCCCACGTTGTCCCACGTTGTCCCACGGTGTCCAACGATGTCCAACGGTGTCCAACGGTGTCCCACGGTGTCCAACGGTGTCCCACGTTGTCCCACGTTGTCCCACGTTGTCCCACGTTGTCCCACGTTGTCCCACGTTGTCCCACGTTGTCCAACGATGTCCAACGGTGTCCCACGTTGTCCCACGTTGTTCCATGGTTTCCCACGTTGTCCCACGTTGTCCCACGTTGTCCCACGATGTCCAACGATGTCCAACGGTGTCCAACGGTGTCCAACGGTGTCCAACGGTGTCCCACGTTGTCCCACGTTGTCCCACGTTGTCCCACGTTGTCCAACGATGTCCAACGGTGTCCCACGTTGTCCCACGTTGTCCCACGATGTCCCACGTTGTCCCACGTTGTCCCACGGTGTCCAACGGTGTCCAACGGTGTCCCACGGTGTCCAACGGTGTCCCACGTTGTCCCACGTTGTCCCACGTTGTCCCACGTTGTCCCACGTTGTCCCACGTTGTCCAACGATGTCCAACGGTGTCCCACGTTGTCCCACGTTGTTCCATGGTTTCCCACGTTGTCCCACGTTGTCCCACGTTGTCCCACGTTGTCCCACGGTGTCCAACGATGTCCAACGGTGTCCCACGTTGTCCCACGTTGTCCCACGTTGTCCCACGTTGTCCCACGTTGTCCAACGATGTCCAACGGTGTCCCACGTTGTCCCGCGTTGTTCCATGGTTTCCCACGTTGTCCCACGTTGTCCCACGTTGTCCCACGGTGTCCAACGATGTCCAACGGTGTCCAACGGTGTCCCACGGTGTCCAACGGTGTCCCACGTTGTCCCACGTTGTCCCACGTTGTCCCACGTTGTCCCACGTTGTCCCACGGTGTCCAACGATGTCCAACGGTGTCCAACGGTGTCCCACGGTGTCCAACGGTGTCCCACGTTGTCCCACGTTGTCCCACGTTGTCCCACGTTGTCCCACGTTGTCCCACGTTGTCCCACGTTGTCCCACGTTGTCCCACGTTGTCCCACGGTGTCCAACGATGTCCAACGGTGTCCCACGATGTCCCACGTTGTCCCACGTTGTCCCACGTTGTCCCACGTTGTCCCACGTTGTCCCACGTTGTCCCACGTTGTCCCACGTTGTCCCACGTTGTCCCACGTTGTCCCACGTTGTCCCACGTTGTCCCACGTTGTCCCACGGTGTCCAACGATGTCCAACGGTGTCCAACGGTGTCCCACGGTGTCCAACGGTGTCCCACGTTGTCCCACGTTGTCCCACGTTGTCCCACGTTGTCCCACGTTGTCCCACGTTGTCCCACGTGGTCCCACGTTGTCCCACGTTGTCCCACGGTGTCCAACGATGTCCAACGGTGTCCCACGTTGTCCAACGGTGTCCCACGTTGTCCCACGTTGTCCCACGTTGTCCCACGTTGTCCCACGATGTCCCACGTTGTCCCACGTTGTCCCACGTTGTCCCACGTTGTCCCACGTTGTCCCACGTTGTCCCACGTTGTCCCACGTTGTCCCACGTTGTCCCACGTTGTCCCACGTTGTCCCACGTTGTCCCACGGTGTCCAACGATGTCCAACGGTGTCCAACGGTGTCCCACGGTGTCCAACGGTGTCCCACGTTGTCCCACGTTGTCCCACGTTGTCCCACGTTGTCCCACGTTGTCCCACGTTGTCCCACGTTGTCCAACGATGTCCAACGGTGTCCCACGTTGTCCCACGTTGTTCCATGGTTTCCCACGTTGTCCCACGTTGTCCCACGTTGTCCCACGGTGTCCAACGATGTCCAACGGTGTCCAACGGTGTCCAACGGTGTCCAACGGTGTCCCACGTTGTCCCACGTTGTCCCACGTTGTCCCACGTTGTCCCACGTTGTCCAACGATGTCCAACGGTGTCCCACGTTGTCCCACGTTGTCCCACGATGTCCCACGTTGTCCCACGTTGTCCCACGTTGTCCCACGTTGTCCCACGTTGTCCCACGTTGTCCCACGTTGTCCCACGTTGTCCCACGTTGTCCCACGTTGTCCCACGTTGTCCCACGTTGTCCCACGTTGTCCCACGGTGTCCAACGGTGTCCAACGATGTCCCACGTTGTCCCACGTTGTCCCACGTTGTCCCACGATGTCCCACGTTGTCCCACGTTGTCCCACGTTGTCCCACGTTGTCCCACGGTGTCCAACGATGTCCAACGGTGTCCAACGGTGTCCAACGGTGTCCAACGGTGTCCAACGGTGTCCCACGTTGTCCCACGTTGTCCCACGTTGTCCCACGTTGTCCCACGTTGTCCCACGATGTCCCACGTTGTCCCACGTTGTCCGACGTTGTCCCACGTTGTCCCACGTTGTCCCACGTTGTCCCACGGTGTCCAACGATGTCCAACGATGTCCAACGGTGTCCCACGTTGTCCCACGTTGTTCCATGGTTTCCCACGTTGTCCCACGTTGTCCCACGTTGTCCCACGGTGTCCAACGATGTCCAACGGTGTCCAACGGTGTCCAACGGTGTCCAACGGTGTCCCACGTTGTCCCACGTTGTCCCACGTTGTCCCACGTTGTCCCACGTTGTCCAACGATGTCCAACGGTGTCCCACGTTGTCCCACGTTGTCCCACGATGTCCCACGTTGTCCCACGTTGTCCCACGTTGTCCCACGTTGTCCCACGTTGTCCCACGTTGTCCCACGTTGTCCCACGTTGTCCCACGTTGTCCCACGTTGTCCCACGTTGTCCCACGTTGTCCCACGTTGTCCCACGGTGTCCAACGGTGTCCAACGATGTCCCACGTTGTCCCACGTTGTCCCACGTTGTCCCACGATGTCCCACGTTGTCCCACGTTGTCCCACGTTGTCCCACGTTCTCCCACGGTGTCCAACGATGTCCAACGGTGTCCAACGGTGTCCAACGGTGTCCCACGGTGTCCAACGGTGTCCCACGTTGTCCCACGTTGTCCCACGTTGTCCCACGTTGTCCCACGTTGTCCCACGATGTCCCACGTTGTCCCACGTTGTCCGACGTTGTCCCACGTTGTCCCACGTTGTCCCACGTTGTCCCACGGTGTCCAACGATGTCCAACGATGTCCAACGGTGTCCCACGTTGTCCCACGTTGTTCCATGGTTTCCCACGTTGTCCCACGTTGTCCCACGTTGTCCCACGTTGTCCCACGTTGTCCCACGTTGTCCCACGTTGTCCCACGTTGTCCCACGTTGTCCCACGGTGTCCAACGATGTCCAACGGTGTCCAGCGATGTCCAACGGTGTCCCACGTTGTCCCACGTTTTCCCACGTTGTCCCACGTTGTCCCACGGTGTCCAACGGTGTCCAGCGATGTCCAACGGTGTCCCACGTTGTCCCACGGTGTCCAACGATGTCCAACGATGTCCAACGGTGTCCCACGTTGTCCCACGTTGTTCCATGGTTTCCCACGTTGTCCCACGTTGTCCCACGTTGTCCCACGTTGTCCCACGTTGTCCCACGTTGTCCCACGTTGTCCCACGTTGTCCCACGTTGTCCAACGATGTCCAACGGTGTCCCACGTTGTCCCACGTTGTTCCATGGTTTCCCACGTTGTCCCACGTTGTCCCACGTTGTCCCACGTTGTCCCACGTTGTCCCACGTTGTCCAACGATGTCCAACGGTGTCCCACGTTGTCCCACGTTGTTCCATGGTTTCCCACGTTGTCCCACGTTGTCCCACGTTGTCCCACGGTGTCCAACGTTGTCCCACGTTGTTCCATGGTTTCCCACGTTGTCCCACGTTGTCCCACGTTGTCCCACGTTGTCCCACGTTGTCCCACGTTGTCCCACGTTGTCCCACGGTGTCCCACGTTGTCCCACGATGTCCCACGTTGTCCCACGTTGTCCCACGTTGTCCCACGTTGTCCCACGTTGTCCCACGTTGTCCCACGTTGTCCCACGTTGTCCCACGTTGTCCCACGTTGTCCCACGTTGTCCCACGTTGTCCCACGTTGTCCCACGTTGTCCCACGTTGTCCCACGTTGTCCCACGGTGTCCAACGGTGTCCAACGATGTCCCACGTTGTCCCACGTTGTCCCACGTTGTCCCACGATGTCCCACGTTGTCCCACGTTGTCCCACGTTGTCCCACGTTGTCCCACGGTGTCCAACGATGTCCAACGGTGTCCAACGGTGTCCAACGGTGTCCCACGGTGTCCAACGGTGTCCCACGTTGTCCCACGTTGTCCCACGTTGTCCCACGTTGTCCCACGTTGTCCCACGATGTCCCACGTTGTCCCACGTTGTCCGACGTTGTCCCACGTTGTCCCACGTTGTCCCACGTTGTCCCACGGTGTCCAACGATGTCCAACGATGTCCAACGGTGTCCCACGTTGTCCCACGTTGTTCCATGGTTTCCCACGTTGTCCCACGTTGTCCCACGTTGTCCCACGTTGTCCCACGTTGTCCCACGTTGTCCCACGTTGTCCCACGTTGTCCCACGTTGTCCCACGGTGTCCAACGATGTCCAACGGTGTCCAGCGATGTCCAACGGTGTCCCACGTTGTCCCACGTTTTCCCACGTTGTCCCACGTTGTCCCACGGTGTCCAACGGTGTCCAGCGATGTCCAACGGTGTCCCACGTTGTCCCACGGTGTCCAACGATGTCCAACGATGTCCAACGGTGTCCCACGTTGTCCCACGTTGTTCCATGGTTTCCCACGTTGTCCCACGTTGTCCCACGTTGTCCCACGTTGTCCCACGTTGTCCCACGTTGTCCCACGTTGTCCCACGTTGTCCCACGTTGTCCAACGATGTCCAACGGTGTCCCACGTTGTCCCACGTTGTTCCATGGTTTCCCACGTTGTCCCACGTTGTCCCACGTTGTCCCACGTTGTCCCACGTTGTCCCACGTTGTCCCACGGTGTCCAACGATGTCCAACGGTGTCCCACGTTGTCCCACGTTGTCCCACGTTGTCCCACGATGTCCCACGTTGTCCCACGTTGTCCCACGTTGTCCCACGTTGTCCCACGTTGTCCCACGTTGTCCCACGTTGTCCCACGTGGTCCCAAGTTGTCCCACGTTGTCCCACGGTGTCCAACGATGTCCAACGGTGTCCCACGTTGTCCAACGGTGTCCCACGTTGTCCCACGTTGTCCCACGTTGTCCCACGTTGTCCCACGATGTCCCACGTTGTCCCATGTTGTCCCACGTTGTCCCACGTTGTCCCACGTTGTCCCACGTTGTCCCACGTTGTCCCACGTTGTCCCACGTTGTCCCACGTTGTCCCACGTTGTCCCACGGTGTCCAACGATGTCCAACGGTGTCCAACGGTGTCCCACGGTGTCCAACGGTGTCCCACGTTGTCCCACGTTGTCCCACGTTGTCCCACGTTGTCCCACGTTGTCCCACGTTGTCCCACGTTGTCCAACGATGTCCAACGGTGTCCCACGTTGTCCCACGTTGTTCCATGGTTTCCCACGTTGTCCCACGTTGTCCCACGTTGTCCCACGGTGTCCAACGTTGTCCCACGTTGTTCCATGGTTTCCCACGTTGTCCCACGTTGTCCCACGTTGTCCCACGTTGTCCCACGTTGTCCCACGTTGTCCCACGGTGTCCAACGATGTCCAACGGTGTCCCACGTTGTCCCACGTTGTCCCACGTTGTCCCACGTTGTCCCACGATGTCCCACGTTGTCCCACGTTGTCCCACGTTGTCCCACGTTGTCCCACGTTGTCCCACGTTGTCCCACGTTGTCCCACGTGGTCCCACGTTGTCCCACGTTGTCCCACGGTGTCCAACGATGTCCAACGGTGTCCCACGTTGTCCAACGGTGTCCCACGTTGTCCCACGTTGTCTCACGTTGTCCCACGTTGTCCCACGATGTCCCACGTTGTCCCACGTTGTCCCACGTTGTCCCACGTTGTCCCACGTTGTCCCACGTTGTCCCACGTTGTCCCACGTTGTCCCACGTTGTCCCACGTTGTCCCACGTTGTCCCACGTTGTCCCACGGTGTCCAACGATGTCCAACGGTGTCCAACGGTGTCCCACGGTGTCCAACGGTGTCCCACGTTGTCCCACGTTGTCCCACGTTGTCCAACGATGTCCAACGGTGTCCCACGTTGTCCCACGTTGTTCCATGGTTTCCCACGTTGTCCCACGTTGTCCCACGTTGTCCCACGGTGTCCAACGTTGTCCCACGTTGTTCCATGGTTTCCCACGTTGTCCCACGTTGTCCCACGTTGTCCCACGGTGTCCAACGATGTCCAACGGTGTCCAACGGTGTCCAACGGTGTCCAACGGTGTCCCACGTTGTCCCACGTTGTCCCACGTTGTCCCACGTTGTCCAACGATGTCCAACGGTGTCCCACGTTGTCCCACGTTGTCCCACGATGTCCCACGTTGTCCCACGTTGTCCCACGTTGTCCCACGTTGTCCCACGTTGTCCCACGTTGTCCCACGTTGTCCCACGTTGTCCCACGTTGTCCCACGTTGTCCCACGTTGTCCCACGTTGTCCCACGTTGTCCCACGGTGTCCAACGGTGTCCAACGATGTCCCACGTTGTCCCACGTTGTCCCACGTTGTCCCACGATGTCCCACGTTGTCCCACGTTGTCCCACGTTGTCCCACGTTGTCCCACGGTGTCCAACGATGTCCAACGGTGTCCAACGGTGTCCCACGGTGTCCAACGGTGTCCCACGTTGTCCCACGTTGTCCCACGTTGTCCCACGTTGTCCCACGTTGTCCCACGATGTCCCACGTTGTCCAACGGTGTCCCACGTTGTCCCACGTTGTTCCATGGTTTCCCACGTTGTCCCACGTTGTCCCACGTTGTCCCACGTTGTCCCACGGTGTCCAACGATGTCCAACGGTGTCCCACGTTGTCCCACGTTGTCCCACGTTGTCCCACGTTGTCCCACGTTGTCCAACGATGTCCAACGGTGTCCCACGTTGTCCCACGTTGTCCCACGTTGTCCCACGTTGTCCCACGGTGTCCAACGATGTCCAACGGTGTCCAGCGATGTCCAACGGTGTCCCACGTTGTCCCACGTTTTCCCACGTTGTCCCACGTTGTCCCACGTTGTCCCACGGTGTCCAACGATGTCCAACGATGTCCAACGGTGTCCCACGTTGTCCCACGTTGTTCCATGGTTTCCCACGTTGTCCCACGTTGTCCCACGTTGTCCCACGTTGTCCCACGTTGTCCCACGTTGTCCCACGTTGTCCCACGTTGTCCCACGGTGTCCAACGATGTCCAACGGTGTCCCACGTTGTCCCACGTTGTCCCACGTTGTCCCACGTTGTCCCACGTTGTCCCACGATGTCCCACGTTGTCCCACGTTGTCCCACGTTGTCCCACGGTGTCCCACGTTGTCCCACGTTGTTCCATGGTTTCCCACGTTGTCCCACGTTGTCCCACGTTGTCCCACGTTGTCCCACGTTGTCCCACGTTGTCCCACGTTGTCCCACGGTGTCCAACGATGTCCAACGGTGTCCAGCGATGTCCAACGGTGTCCCACGTTGTCCCACGTTTTCCCACGTTGTCCCACGTTGTCCCACGGTGTCCAACGGTGTCCAGCGATGTCCAACGGTGTCCCACGTTGTCCCACGTTTTCCCACGTTGTCCCACGTTGTCCCACGGTGTCCAACGATGTCCAACGATGTCCAACGGTGTCCCACGTTGTCCCACGTTGTTCCATGGTTTCCCACGTTGTCCCACGTTGTCCCACGTTGTCCCACGTTGTCCCACGTTGTCCCACGTTGTCCCACGGTGTCCAACGATGTCCAACGGTGTCCCACGTTGTCCCACGTTGTCCCACGTTGTCCCACGTTGTCCCACGTTGTCCCACGATGTCCCACGTTGTCCCACGTTGTCCCACGTTGTCCCACGGTGTCCAACGATGTCCAACGATGTCCAACGGTGTCCCACGTTGTCCCACGTTGTTCCATGGTTTCCCACGTTGTCCCACGTTGTCCCACGTTGTCCCACGTTGTCCCACGTTGTCCCACGTTGTCCCACGTTGTCCCACGTTGTCCCACGGTGTCCAACGATGTCCAACGGTGTCCAGCGATGTCCAACGGTGTCCCACGTTGTCCCACGTTTTCCCACGTTGTCCCACGTTGTCCCACGGTGTCCAACGGTGTCCAGCGATGTCCAACGGTGTCCCACGTTGTCCCACGTTTTCCCACGTTGTCCCACGTTGTCCCACGGTGTCCAACGATGTCCAACGATGTCCAACGGTGTCCCACGTTGTCCCACGTTGTTCCATGGTTTCCCACGTTGTCCCACGTTGTCCCACGTTGTCCCACGTTGTCCCACGTTGTCCCACGTTGTCCCACGGTGTCCAACGATGTCCAACGGTGTCCCACGTTGTCCCACGTTGTCCCACGTTGTCCCACGTTGTCCCACGTTGTCCCACGATGTCCCACGTTGTCCCACGTTGTCCCACGTTGTCCCACGGTGTCCCACGTTGTCCCACGTTGTTCCATGGTTTCCCACGTTGTCCCACGTTGTCCCACGTTGTCCCACGTTGTCCCACGTTGTCCCACGTTGTCCCACGTTGTCCCACGTTGTCCCACGGTGTCCAACGATGTCCAACGGTGTCCAGCGATGTCCAACGGTGTCCCACGTTGTCCCACGTTTTCCCACGTTGTCCCACGTTGTCCCACGGTGTCCAACGGTGTCCAGCGATGTCCAACGGTGTCCCACGTTGTCCCACGTTTTCCCACGTTGTCCCACGTTGTCCCACGGTGTCCAATGATGTCCAACGATGTCCAACGGTGTCCCACGTTGTCCCACGTTGTTCCATGGTTTCCCACGTTGTCCCACGTTGTCCCACGTTGTCCCACGTTGTCCCACGTTGTCCCACGTTGTCCCACGGTGTCCAACGATGTCCAACGGTGTCCCACGTTGTCCCACGTTGTCCCACGTTGTCCCACGTTGTCCCACGTTGTCCCACGATGTCCCACGTTGTCCCACGTTGTCCCACGTTGTCCCACGTTGTCCCACGTTGTCCCACGTTGTCCCACGTGGTCCCAAGTTGTCCCACGTTGTCCCACGGTGTCCAACGATGTCCAACGGTGTCCCACGTTGTCCAACGGTGTCCCACGTTGTCCCACGTTGTCCCACGTTGTCCCACGTTGTCCCACGATGTCCCACGTTGTCCCACGTTGTCCCACGTTGTCCCACGTTGTCCCACGTTGTCCCACGTTGTCCCACGTTGTCCCACGTTGTCCCACGTTGTCCCACGTTGTCCCACGTTGTCCCACGGTGTCCAACGATGTCCAACGGTGTCCAACGGTGTCCCACGGTGTCCAACGGTGTCCCACGTTGTCCCACGTTGTCCCACGTTGTCCCACGTTGTCCAACGATGTCCAACGGTGTCCCACGTTGTCCCACGTTGTTCCATGGTTTCCCACGTTGTCCCACGTTGTCCCACGTTGTCCCACGGTGTCCAACGATGTCCAACGGTGTCCAACGGTGTCCAACGGTGTCCAACGGTGTCCCACGTTGTCCCACGTTGTCCCACGTTGTCCCACGTTGTCCAACGATGTCCAACGGTGTCCCACGTTGTCCCACGTTGTCCCACGATGTCCCACGTTGTCCCACGTTGTCCCACGTTGTCCCACGTTGTCCCACGTTGTCCCACGTTGTCCCACGTTGTCCCACGTTGTCCCACGTTGTCCCACGTTGTCCCACGTTGTCCCACGTTGTCCCACGTTGTCCCACGGTGTCCAACGGTGTCCAACGATGTCCCACGTTGTCCCACGTTGTCCCACGTTGTCCCACGTTGTCCCACGATGTCCCACGTTGTCCCACGTTGTCCCACGTTGTCCCACGTTGTCCCACGTTGTCCCACGTTGTCCCACGTTGTCCCACGTTGTCCCACGTTGTCCCACGTTGTCCCACGTTGTCCCACGTTGTCCCACGGTGTCCAACGATGTCCAACGGTGTCCAGCGATGTCCAACGGTGTCCCACGTTGTCCCACGTTTTCCCACGTTGTCCCACGTTGTCCCACGGTGTCCAACGATGTCCAACGATGTCCAACGGTGTCCCACGTTGTCCCACGTTGTTCCATGGTTTCCCACGTTGTCCCACGTTGTCCCACGTTGTCCCACGGTGTCCAACGATGTCCAACGGTGTCCAACGGTGTCCAACGGTGTCCAACGGTGTCCCACGTTGTCCCACGTTGTCCCACGTTGTCCCACGTTGTCCCACGTTGTCCCACGATGTCCCACGTTGTCCCACGTTGTCCCACGTTGTCCCACGTTGTCCCACGTGGTCCCACGTTGTCCCACGTTGTCCCACGGAGTCCAACGATGTCCAACGGTGTCCCACGTTGTCCAACGGTGTCCCACGTTGTCCCACGTTGTCCCACGTTGTCCCACGTTGTCCCACGATGTCCCACGTTGTCCCACGTTGTCCCACGTTGTCCCACGTTGTCCCACGTTGTCCCACGTTGTCCCACGTTGTCCCACGTTGTCCCACGTTGTCCCACGTTGTCCCACGTTGTCCCACGTTGTCCCACGGTGTCCCACGGTGTCCAACGATGTCCAACGGTGTCCCACGTTGTCCCACGTTGTCCCACGATGTCCCACGTTGTCCCACGTTGTCCCACGTTGTCCCACGTTGTCCCACGTTGTCCCACGTTGTCCCACGTGGTCCCACGTTGTCCCACGTTGTCCCACGGTGTCCAACGATGTCCAACGGTGTCCCACGTTGTCTAACGGTGTCCCACGTTGTCCCACGTTGTCCCACGTTGTCCCACGTTGTCCCACGATGTCCCACGTTGTCCCACGTTGTCCCACGTTGTCCCACGTTGTCCCACGTTGTCCCACGTTGTCCCACGTTGTCCCACGTTGTCCCACGTTGTCCCACGTTGTCCCACGTTGTCCCACGGTGTCCAACGATGTCCAACGGTGTCCAACGGTGTCCCACGGTGTCCAACGGTGTCCCACGTTGTCCCACGTTGTCCCACGTTGTCCCACGTTGTCCCACGTTGTCCCACGTTGTCCCACGTTGTCCAACGATGTCCAACGGTGTCCCACGTTGTCCCACGTTGTTCCATGGTTTCCCACGTTGTCCCACGTTGTCCCACGTTGTCCCACGGTGTCCAACGATGTCCAACGGTGTCCAACGGTGTCCAACGGTGTCCAACGGTGTCCCACGTTGTCCCACGTTGTCCCACGTTGTCCCACGGTGTCCAACGATGTCCAACGGTGTCCCACGTTGTCCCACGTTGTCCCACGATGTCCCACGTTGTCCCACGTTGTCCCACGTTGTCCCACGTTGTCCAACGTTGTCCCACGTTGTCCCACGTTGTCCCACGTTGTCCCACGTTGTCCCACGTTGTCCCACGGTGTCCAACGATGTCCAACGGTGTCCAACGGTGTCCCACGTTGTCCCGCGTTGTCCCACGTTGTCCCACGTTGTCCCACGTTGTCCCACGTTGTCCAACGATGTCCAACGGTGTCCCACGTTGTCCCACGTTGTCCCACGTTGTCCCACGTTGTCCCACGTTGTCCCACGTTGTCCCACGTTGTCCCACGTTGTCCCACGTTGTCCCACGTTGTCCCACGTTGTCCCACGTTGTCCCACGTTGTCCCACGTTGTCCCACGGTGTCCAACGGTGTCCAACGATGTCCCACGTTGTCCCACGTTGTCCCACGTTGTCCCACGTTGTCCCACGATGTCCCACGTTGTCCCACGTTGTCCCACGTTGTCCCACGTTGTCCCACGTTGTCCCACGTTGTCCCACGTTGTCCCACGTTGTCCCACGTTGTCCCACGTTGTCCGACGTTGTCCCACGTTGTCCCACGTTGTCCCACGTTGTCCCACGGTGTCCAACGATGTCCAACGATGTCCAACGGTGTCCCACGTTGTCCCACGTTGTTCCATGGTTTCCCACGTTGTCCCACGTTGTCCCACGTTGTCCCACGGTGTCCAACGATGTCCAACGGTGTCCAACGGTGTCCAACGGTGTCCAACGGTGTCCCACGTTGTCCCACGTTGTCCCACGTTGTCCCACGTTGTCCCACGTTGTCCCACGTTGTCCCACGTTGTCCCACGTTGTCCCACGTTGTCCCACGATGTCCCACGTTGTCCCACGTTGTCCCACGTTGTCCCACGTTGTCCCACGATGTCCCACGTTGTCCCACGTTGTCCCACGTTGTCCCACGGTGTCCAACGATGTCCAACGGTGTCCAACGGTGTCCCACGGTGTCCAACGGTGTCCCACGTTGTCCCACGTTGTCCCACGTTGTCCCACGTTGTCCCACGTTGTCCCACGGTGTCCCACGTTGTCCCACGTTGTCCCACGTTGTCCCACGTTGTCCCACGTTGTCCCACGTTGTCCCACGGTGTCCAACGATGTCCAACGGTGTCCAACGGTGTCCAACGGTGTCCAACGATGTCCAACGATGTCCAACGATGTCCAACGATGTCCAACGGTGTCCAACGGTGTCCCACGGTGTCCAACGGTGTCCCACGTTGTCCCACGTTGTCCCACGTTGTCCCACGTTGTCCCACGTTGTCCCACGTTGTCCCACGTTGTCCCACGTTGCCCCACGTTGTCCCACGTTGTCCCACGTTGTCCCACGTTGTCCCACGTTGTCCCACGTTGTCCCACGTTGTCCCACGGTGTCCAACGATGTCCAACGGTGTCCAACGGTGTCCAACGGTGTCCAACGGTGTCCCACGGTGTCCCACGTTGTCCCACGTTGTCCCACGTTGTCCCACGTTGTCCCACGTTGTCCCACGTTGTCCCACGTTGTCCCACGTTGTCCCACGATGTCCCACGTTGTCCCACGTTGTCCCACGTTGTCCCACGTTGTCCCACGATGTCCCACGTTGTCCCACGTTGTCCCACGTTGTCCCACGGTGTCCAACGATGTCCAACGGTGTCCAACGGTGTCCCACGGTGTCCAACGGTGTCCCACGTTGTCCCACGTTGTCCCACGTTGTCCCACGTTGTCCCACGTTGTCCCACGTTGTCCCACGGTGTCCAACGATGTCCAACGGTGTCCAACGGTGTCCAACGGTGTCCAACGATGTCCAACGATGTCCAACGATGTCCAACGGTGTCCAACGGTGTCCCACGGTGTCCAACGGTGTCCCACGTTGTCCCACGTTGTCCCACGTTGTCCCACGTTGTCCCACGTTGTCGCACGATGTCCCACGTTGTCCCACGTTGTCCCACGTTGTCCCACGTTGTCCCACGTTGTCCCACGTTGTCCCACGTTGTCCCACGTTGTCCCACGTTGTCCCACGTTGTCCCACGGTGTCCAACGATGTCCAACGGTGTCCAACGGTGTCCCACGGTGTCCAACGGTGTCCCACGTTGTCCCACGTTGTCCCACGTTGTCCCACGTTGTCCCACGTTGTCCCACGTTGTCCCACGTTGTCCAACGATGTCCCACGGTGTCCCACGTTGTCCCACGTTGTTCCATGGTTTCCCACGTTGTCCCACGTTGTCCCACGTTGTCCCACGGTGTCCAACGATGTCCAACGGTGTCCAACGGTGTCCAACGGTGTCCAACGGTGTCCCACGTTGTCCCACGTTGTCCCACGTTGTCCCACGTTGTCCAACGATGTCCAACGGTGTCCCACGTTGTCCCACGTTGTCCCACGATGTCCCACGTTGTCCCACGTTGTCCCACGTTGTCCCACGTTGTCCCACGTTGTCCCACGTTGTCCCACGTTGTCCCACGTTGTCCCACGTTGTCCCACGTTGTCCCACGTTGTCCCACGTTGTCCCACGTTGTCCCACGTTGTCCCACGTTGTCCCACGGTGTCCAACGGTGTCCAACGATGTCCCACGTTGTCCCACGTTGTCCCACGTTGTCCCACGTTGTCCCACGATGTCCCACGTTGTCCCACGTTGTCCCACGTTGTCCCACGTTGTCCCACGTTGTCCCACGTTGTCCCACGTTGTCCCACGTTGTCCGACGTTGTCCCACGTTGTCCCACGTTGTCCCACGTTGTCCCACGGTGTCCAACGATGTCCAACGGTGTCCAGCGATGTCCAACGGTGTCCCACGTTGTCCCACGTTTTCCCACGTTGTCCTACGTTGTCCCACGGTGTCCAACGATGTCCAACGATGTCCAACGGTGTCCCACGTTGTCCCACGTTGTTCCATGGTTTCCCACGTTGTCCCACGTTGTCCCACGTTGTCCCACGGTGTCCAACGATGTCCAACGGTGTCCAACGGTGTCCAACGGTGTCCAACGGTGTCCCACGTTGTCCCACGTTGTCCCACGTTGTCCCACGTTGTCCCACGTTGTCCCACGATGTCCCACGTTGTCCCACGTTGTCCCACGTTGTCCCACGTTGTCCCACGTGGTCCCACGTTGTCCCACGTTGTCCCACGGTGTCCAACGATGTCCAACGGTGTCCCACGTTGTCCAACGGTGTCCCACGTTGTCCCACGTTGTCCCACGTTGTCCCACGTTGTCCCACGATGTCCCACGTTGTCCCACGTTGTCCCACGTTGTCCCACGTTGTCCCACGTTGTCCCACGTTGTCCCACGTTGTCCCACGTTGTCCCACGATGTCCCACGTTGTCCCACGTTGTCCCACGTTGTCCCACGTTGTCCCACGTTGTCCCACGTTGTCCCACGTTGTCCCACGTTGTCCCACGTTGTCCCACGTTGTCCCACGGTGTCCCACGGTGTCCAACGATGTCCAACGGTGCCCCACGTTGTCCCACGTTGTCCCACGATGTCCCACGTTGTCCCACGTTGTCCCACGTTGTCCCACGTTGTCCCACGTTGTCCCACGTTGTCCCACGTGGTCCCACGTTGTCCCACGTTGTCCCACGGTGTCCAACGATGTCCAACGGTGTCCCACGTTGTCCAACGGTGTCCCACGTTGTCCCACGTTGTCCCACGTTGTCCCACGTTGTCCCACGATGTCCCACGTTGTCCCACGTTGTCCCACGTTGTCCCACGTTGTCCCACGTTGTCCCACGTTGTCCCACGTTGTCCCACGTTGTTCCACGTTGTCCCACGGTGTCCAACGATGTCCAACGGTGTCCAACGGTGTCCCACGGTGTCCAACGGTGTCCCACGTTGTCCCACGTTGTCCCACGTTGTCCCACGTTGTCCCACGTTGTCCCACGTTGTCCCACGTTGTCCAACGATGTCCAACGGTGTCCCACGTTGTCCCACGTTGTTCCATGGTTTCCCACGTTGTCCCACGTTGTCCCACGTTGTCCCACGGTGTCCAACGATGTCCAACGGTGTCCAACGGTGTCCAACGGTGTCCAACGGTGTCCCACGTTGTCCCACGTTGTCCCACGTTGTCCCACGGTGTCCAACGATGTCCAACGGTGTCCCACGTTGTCCCACGTTGTCCCACGATGTCCCACGTTGTCCCACGTTGTCCCACGTTGTCCCACGTTGTCCAACGTTGTCCCACGTTGTCCCACGTTGTCCCACGTTGTCCCACGTTGTCCTACGTTGTCCCACGTTGTCCCACGTTGTCCCACGTTGTCCCACGATGTCCCACGGTGTCCAACGATGTCCAACGGTGTCCAGCGATGTCCAACGGTGTCCCACGTTGTCCCACGTTGTCCCACGGTGTCCAACGATGTCCAACGATGTCCAACGGTGTCCCACGTTGTCCCACGTTGTTCCATGGTTTCCCACGTTGTCCCACGTTGTCCCACGTTGTCCCACGGTGTCCAACGATGTCCCACGTTGTCCCACGTTGTCCCACGTTGTCAAACGTTGTCCCACGTTGTCCCACGGTATCCAACGGTGTCCAACGATGTCCCACGTTGTCCCACGTTGTCCCACGTTGTCCCACGTTGTCCCACGATGTCCCACGTTGTCCCACGTTGTCCCACGTTGTCCCACGTTGTCCCACGTTGTCCCACGTTGTCCCACGTTGTCCCACGTTGTCCCACGTTGTCCCACGTTGTCCGACGTTGTCCCACGTTGTCCCACGTTGTCCCACGTTGTCCCGCGGTGTCCAACGATGTCCAACGATGTCCAACGGTGTCCCACGTTGTCCCACGTTGTTCCATGGTTTCCCACGTTGTCCCACGTTGTCCCACGTTGTCCCACGGTGTCCAACGATGTCCAACGGTGTCCAACGGTGTCCAACGGTGTCCAACGGTGTCCCACGTTGTCCCACGTTGTCCCACGTTGTCCCACGTTGTCCCACGTTGTCCCACGATGTCCCACGTTGTCCCACGTTGTCCCACGTTGTCCCACGATGTCCCACGTTGTCCCACGTTGTCCCACGTTGTCCCACGTTGTCCCACGATGTCCCACGTTGTCCCACGTTGTGCCACGTTGTCCCACGTTGTCCCACGGTGTCCAACGATGTCCAACGGTGTCCAACGGTGTCCCACGGTGTCCAACGGTGTCCCACGTTGTCCCACGTTGTCCCACGTTGTCCCACGTTGTCCCACGTTGTCCCACGATGTCCCACGTTGTCCCACGTTGTCCGACGTTGTCCCACGTTGTCCCACGTTGTCCCACGTTGTCCCACGGTGTCCAACGATGTCCAACGATGTCCAACGGTGTCCCACGTTGTCCCACGTTGTTCTATGGTTTCCCACGTTGTCCCACGTTGTCCCACGTTGTCCCACGGTGTCCAACGATGTCCAACGGTGTCCAACGGTGTCCAACGGTGTCCAACGGTGTCCCACGTTGTCCCACGTTGTCCCACGTTGTCCCACGTTGTCCCACGTTGTCCCACGTTGTCCCACGTTGTCCCACGTTGTCCCACGATGTCCCACGTTGTCCCACGTTGTCCCACGTTGTCCCACGTTGTCCCACGATGTCCCACGTTGTCCCACGTTGTCCCACGTTGTCCCACGGTGTCCAACGATGTCCAACGGTGTCCAACGGTGTCCCACGGTGTCCAACGGTGTCCCACGTTGTCCCACGTTGTCCCACGTTGTCCCACGTTGTCCCACGTTGTCCCACGATGTCCCACGTTGTCCCACGTTGTCCCACGTTGTCCCACGTTGTCCCACGTTGTCCCACGTTGTCCCACGGTGTCCAACGATGTCCAACGGTGTCCAACGGTGTCCAACGGTGTCCAACGATGTCCAACGATGTCCAACGATGTCCAACGATGTCCAACGGTGTCCAACGGTGTCCCACGGTGTCCAACGGTGTCCCACGTTGTCCCACGTTGTCCCACGTTGTCCCACGTTGTCCCACGTTGTCCCACGTTGTCCCACGTTGTCCCACGTTGTCCCACGTTGTCCCACGTTGTCCCACGTTGTCCCACGTTGTCTCACGTTGTCCCACGTTGTCCCACGTTGTCCCACGGTGTCCAACGGTGTCCAACGATGTCCCACGTTGTCCCACGTTGTCCCACGTTGTCCCACGTTATCCCACGATGTCCCACGTTGTCCCACGTTGTCCCACGTTGTCCCACGTTGTCCCACGTTGTCCCACGTTGTCCCACGTTGTCCGACGTTGTCCCACGTTGTCCCACGTTGTCCCACGTTGTCCCACGGTGTCCAACGATGTCCAACGATGTCCAACGGTGTCCCACGTTGTCCCACGTTGTTCCATGGTTTCCCACGTTGTCCCACGTTGTCCCACGTTTTCCCACGGTGTCCAACGATGTCCAACGGTGTCCAACGGTGTCCAACGGTGTCCAACGGTGTCCCACGTTGTCCCACGTTGTCCCACGTTGTCCCACGTTGTCCCACGTTGTCCCACGATGTCCCACGTTGTCCCACGTTGTCCCACGTTGTCCCACGATGTCCCACGTTGTCCCACGTTGTCCCACGTTGTCCCACGTTGTCCCACGATGTCCCACGTTGTCCCACGTTGTCCCACGTTGTCCCACGGTGTCCAACGATGTCCAACGGTGTCCAACGGTGTCCCACGTTGTCCCACGTTGTCCCACGTTGTCCCACGTTGCCCCACGTTGTCCCACGTTGTCCCACGTTGTCCCACGTTGTCCCACGTTGTCCCACGTTGTCCCACGTTGTCCCACGTTGTCGGACGTTGTCCCACGTTGTCCCACGTGGTCCCACGTTGTCCCACGGTGTCCAACGATGTCCAACGATGTCCAACGGTGTCCCACGTTGTCCCACGTTGTTCCATGGTTTCCCACGTTGTCCCACGTTGTCCCACGTTGTCCCACGGTGTCCAACGATGTCCAACGGTGTCCAACGGTGTCCAACGGTGTCCAACGGTGTCCCACGTTGTCCCACGTTGTCCCACGTTGTCCCACGTTGTCCCACGTTGTCCCACGATGTCCCACGTTGTCCCACGTTGTCCCACGTTGTCCCACGATGTCCCACGTTGTCCCACGTTGTCCCACGTTGTCCCACGTTGTCCCACGATGTCCCACGTTGTCCCACGTTGTCCCACGTTGTCCCACGTTGTCCCACGGTGTCCAACGATGTCCAACGGTGTCCAACGGTGTCCCACGGTGTCCAACGGTGTCCCACGTTGTCCCACGTTGTCCCACGTTGTCCCACGTTGTCCCACGTTGTCCCACGATGTCCCACGTTGTCCCACGTTGTCCGACGTTGTCCCACGTTGTCCCACGTTGTCCCACGTTGTCCCACGTTGTCCCACGTTGTCCCACGGTGTCCAACGATGTCCAACGATGTCCAACGGTGTCCCACGTTGTCCCACGTTGTTCCATGGTTTCCCACGTTGTCCCACGTTGTCCCACGTTGTCCCACGGTGTCCAACGATGTCCAACGGTGTCCAACGGTGTCCAACGGTGTCCAACGGTGTCCCACGTTGTCCCACGTTGTCCCACGTTGTCCCACGTTGTCCCACGTTGTCCCACGTTGTCCCACGTTGTCCCACGTTGTCCCACGTTGTCCCACGATGTCCCACGTTGTCCCACGTTGTCCCACGTTGTCCCACGTTGTCCCACGATGTCCCACGTTGTCCCACGTTGTCCCACGTTGTCCCACGGTGTCCAACGATGTCCAACGGTGTCCAACGGTGTCCCACGGTGTCCAACGGTGTCCCACGTTGTCCCACGTTGTCCCACGTTGTCCCACGTTGTCCCACGTTGTCCCACGATGTCCCACGTTGTCCCACGTTGTCCCACGTTGTCCCACGTTGTCCCACGTTGTCCCACGTTGTCCCACGGTGTCCAACGATGTCCAACGGTGTCCAACGGTGTCCAACGGTGTCCAACGATGTCCAACGATGTCCAACGATGTCCAACGATGTCCAACGGTGTCCAACGGTGTCCCACGGTGTCCAACGGTGTCCCACGTTGTCCCACGTTGTCCCACGTTGTCCCACGTTGTCCCACGTTGTCCCACGTTGTCCCACGTTGTCCCACGTTGTCCCACGTTGTCCCACGTTGTCCCACGTTGTCCCACGTTGTCCCACGGTGTCCAACGATGTCCAACGGTGTCCAACGGTGTCCCACGGTGTCCAACGGTGTCCCACGTTGTCCCACGTTGTCCCACGTTGTCCCACGTTGTCCCACGTTGTCCCACGTTGTCCCACGTTGTCCAACGATGTCCAACGGTGTCCCACGTTGTCCCACGTTGTTCCATGGTTTCCCACGTTGTCCCACGTTGTCCCACGTTATCCCACGGTGTCCAACGATGTCCAACGATGTCCAACGGTGTCCCACGATGTCCAACGATGTCCAACGATGTCCAACGGTGTCCAACGGTGTCCAACGGTGTCCCACGGTGTCCAACGGTGTCCCACGTTGTCCCACGTTGTCCCACGTTGTCCCACGTTGTCCCACGTTGTCCCACGTTGTCCCACGTTATCCCACGGTGTCCAACGATGTCCAACGATGTCCAACGGTGTCCCACGATGTCCAACGATGTCCAACGATGTCCAACGGTGTCCAACGGTGTCCAACGGTGTCCCACGGTGTCCAACGGTGTCGCACGTTGTCCCACGTTGTCCCACGTTGTCCCACGTTGTCCCACGATGTCCCACGTTGTCCCACGTTGTCCCACGATGTCCCACGTTGTCCAACGGTGTCCAACGGTGTCCAACGATGTCCAACGATGTCCAACGGTGTCCCACGATGTCCAACGATGTCCAACGATGTCCAACGGTGTCCCACGTTGTCCCACGTTGTCCCACGTTGTCCCACGTTGTCCCACGGTGTCCAACGATGTCCAACGGTGTCCCACGTTGTCCAACGGTGTCCCACGTTGTCCCACGTTGTCCCACGTTGTCCCACGTTGTCCCACGTTGTCCCACGTTGTCCCACGTTGTCCCACGTTGTCCCACGTTGTCCCACGTTGTCCCACGGTGTCCAACGATGTCCAACGGTGTCCAACGGTGTCCCACGGTGTCCAACGGTGTCCCACGTTGTCCCACGTTGTCCCACGTTGTCCCACGTTGTCCCACGTTGTCCCACGTTGTCCAACGATGTCGAACGGTGTCCCACGTTGTCCCACGTTGTTCCATGGTTTCCCACGTTGTCCCACGTTGTCCCACGTTGTCCCACGTTGTCGCACGTTGTCCCACGGTGGCCAACGATGTCCAACGGTGTCCCACGTTGTCCCACGTTGTCCCACGTTGTCCCACGATGTCCCACGTTGTCCCACGTTGTCCCACGTTGTCCCACGTTGTCCCACGTTGTCCCACGTTGTCCCACGTTGTCCCACGTGGTCCCACGTTGTCCCACGTTGTCCCACGGTGTCCAACGATGTCCAACGGTGTCCCACGTTGTCCAACGGTGTCCCACGTTGTCCCACGTTGTCCCACGTTGTCCCACGTTGTCCCACGATGTCCCACGTTGTCCCACGTTGTCCCACGGTGTCCAACGATGTCCAACGGTGTCCCACGTTGTCCAACGGTGTCCCACGTTGTCCCACGTTGTCCCACGTTGTCCCACGTTGTCCCACGATGTCCCACGTTGTCCCACGTTGTCCCACGTTGTCCAACGATGTCCAACGGTGTCCCACGTTGTCCCACGTTGTCCCACGTTGTCCCACGTTGTCCCACGTTGTCCCACGTTGTCCCACGTTATCCCACGTTGTCCAACGATGTCCAACGGTGTCCCACGATGTCCAACGGTGTCCAACGGTGTCCCACGGTGTCCAACGGTGTCCCACGTTGTCCCACGTTGTCCCACGTTGTCCCACGTTGTCCCACGTTGTCCCACGTTGTCCCACGTTGTCCCACGTTGTCCCACGTTGTCCCACGTTGTCCCACGTTGTCCCACGTTGTCCCACGTTGTCCCACGTTGTCCCACGTTGTCCCACGTTGTCCCACGTTGTCCCACGTTGTCCCACGGTGTCCAACGGTGTCCAACGGTGTCCAACGGTGTCCCACGTTGTCCCACGTTGTCCCACGTTGTCCCACGGTGTCCAACGATGTCCAACGGTGTCCCACGTTGTCCCACGTTGGCCCACGTTGTCCCACGTTGTCCCACGTTGTCCCACGATGTCCCACGTTGTCCCACGTTGTCCCACGTTGTCCCACGTTGTCCCACGTTGTCCCACGTTGTCCCACGTTGTCCCACGTTGTCCCACGTTGTCCCACGATGTCCCACGTTGTCCCACGTTGTCCCACGTTGTCCCACGTTGTCCCACGTTGTCCCACGTTGTCCCACGTTGTCCCACGTTGTCCCACGTTGTCCCACGGTGTCCAACGGTGTCCAACGGTGTCCCACGGTGTCCCACGTTGTCCCACGTTGTCCCACGTTGTCCCACGTTGTCCCACGTTGTCCCACGTTGTCCCACGTTGTCCCACGTTGTCCAACGATGTCCAACGGTGTCCCACGTTGTCCCACGTTGTTCCATGGTTTCCCACGTTGTCCCACGTTGTCCCACGTTGTCCCACGGTGTCCAACGATGTCCAACGGTGTCCAACGGTGTCCAACGGTGTCCAACGGTGTCCCACGTTGTCCCACGTTGTCCCACGTTGTCCCACGGTGTCCAACGATGTCCAACGGTGTCCCACGTTGTCCCACGTTGTCCCACGATGTCCCACGTTGTCCCACGTTGTCCCACGTTGTCCCACGCTGTCCAACGTTGTCCCACGTTGTCCCACGTTGTCCCAAGTTGTCCCACGTTGTCCCACGTTGTCCCACGGTGTCCAACGATGTCCAACGGTGTCCAACGGTGTCCCACGTTGTCCCACGTTGTCCCACGTTGTCCCACGTTGTCCCACGTTGTCCCACGTTGTCCAACGATGTCCAACGGTGTCCCACGTTGTCCCACGTTGTCCCACGTTGTCCCACGTTGTCCCACGTTGTCCCACGTTGTCCCACGGTGTCCAACGATGTCCAACGATGTCCAACGGTGTCCCACGTTGTCCCACGTTGTTCCATGGTTTCCCACGTTGTCCCACGTTGTCCCACGTTGTCCCACGGTGTCCAACGATGTCCAACGGTGTCCAACGGTGTCCAACGGTGTCCAACGGTGTCCCACGTTGTCCCACGTTGTCCCACGTTGTCCCACGTTGTCCCACGTTGTCCCACGTTGTCCCACGTTGTCCCACGTTGTCCCACGTTGTCCCACGATGTCCCACGTTGTCCCACGTTGTCCCACGTTGTCCCACGTTGTCCCACGATGTCCCACGTTGTCCCACGTTGTCCCACGTTGTCCCACGGTGTCCAACGATGTCCAACGGTGTCCAACGGTGTCCCACGGTGTCCAACGGTGTCCCACGTTGTCCCACGTTGTCCCACGTTGTCCCACGTTGTCCCACGTTGTCCCACGATGTCCCACGTTGTCCCACGTTGTCCCACGTTGTCCCACGTTGTCCCACGTTGTCCCACGTTGTCCCACGGTGTCCAACGATGTCCAACGGTGTCCAACGGTGTCCAACGGTGTCCAACGATGTCCAACGATGTCCAACGATGTCCAACGATGTCCAACGGTGTCCCACGGTGTCCCACGTTGTCCCACGGTGTCCCACGTTGTCCCACGTTGTCCCACGTTGTCCCACGTTGTCCCACGTTGTCCCACGTTGTCCCACGTTGTCCCACGTTGTCCCACGTTGTCCCACGTTGTCCCACGTTGTCCCACGTTGTCCCACGGTGTCCAACGATGTCCAACGGTGTCCAACGGTGTCCCACGGTGTCCAACGGTGTCCCACGTTGTCCCACGTTGTCCCACGTTGTCCCACGTTGTCCCACGTTGTCCCACGTTGTCCCACGTTGTCCAACGATGTCCAACGGTGTCCCACGTTGTCCCACGTTGTTCCATGGTTTCCCACGTTGTCCCACGTTGTCCCACGTTGTCCCACGGTGTCCAACGATGTCCAACGATGTCCAACGGTGTCCCACGATGTCCAACGATGTCCAACGATGTCCAACGGTGTCCAACGATGTCCAACGGTGTCCAACGATGTCCAACGATGTCCAACGGTGTCCCACGATGTCCAACGATGTCCAACGATGTCCAACGGTGTCCAACGGTGTCCAACGGTGTCCCACGGTGTCCAACGGTGTCCCACGTTGTCCCACGTTGTCCCACGTTGTCCCACGTTGTCCCACGATGTCCCACGTTGTCCAACGGTGTCCAACGGTGTCCAACGATGTCCAACGATGTCCAACGGTGTCCCACGATGTCCAACGATGTCCAACGATGTCCAACGGTGTCCCACGTTGTCCCACGTTGTCCCACGTTGTCCCACGTTGTCCCACGGTGTCCAACGATGTCCAACGGTGTCCCACGTTGTCCAACGGTGTCCCACGTTGTCCCACGTTGTCCCACGTTGTCCCACGTTGTCCCACGTTGTCCCACGTTGTCCCACGTTGTCCCACGTTGTCCCACGTTGTCCCACGTTGTCCCACGGTGTCCAACGATGTCCAACGGTGTCCAACGGTGTCCCACGGTGTCCAACTGTGTCCCACGTTGTCCCACGTTGTCCCACGTTGTCCCACGTTGTCCCACGTTGTCCCACGTTGTCCAACGATGTCGAACGGTGTCCCACGTTGTCCCACGTTGTTCCATGGTTTCCCACGTTGTCCCACGTTGTCCCACGTTGTCCCACGTTGTCCCACGTTGTCCCACGTTGTCCCACGGTGGCCAACGATGTCCAACGGTGTCCCACGTTGTCCCACGTTGTCCCACGTTGTCCCACGATGTCCCACGTTGTCCCACGTTGTCCCACGTTGTCCCACGTTGTCCCACGTTGTCCCACGTTGTCCCACGTTGTCCCACGTGGTCCCACGTTGTCCCACGTTGTCCCACGGTGTCCAACGATGTCCAACGGTGTCCCACGTTGTCCAACGGTGTCCCACGTTGTCCCACGTTGTCCCACGTTGTCCCACGTTGTCCCACGATGTCCCACGTTGTCCCACGTTGTCCCACGTTGTCCAACGATGTCCAACGGTGTCCCACGTTGTCCCACGTTGTCCCACGTTGTCCCACGTTGTCCCACGTTGTCCCACGTTGTCCCACGTTGTCCCACGTTGTCCCACGTTGTCCCACGATGTCCCACGTTGTCCCACGTTGTCCCACGTTGTCCCACGTTGTCCCACGATGTCCCACGTTGTCCCACGTTGTCCCACGTTATCCCACGTTGTCCAACGATGTCCAACGGTGTCCCACGATGTCCAACGGTGTCCAACGGTGTCCCACGTTGTCCCACGTTGTCCCACGGTGTCCAACGGTGTCCAACGATGTCCCACGTTGTCCCACGTTGTCCCACGTTGTCCCACGTTGTCCCACGGTGTCCAACGATGTCCAACGGTGTCCAACGGTGTCCAACGGTGTCCAACGATGTCCAACGATGTCCAACGATGTCCAACGATGTCCAACGGTGTCCAACGGTGTCCAACGGTGTCCCACGGTGTCCAACGGTGTCCCACGTTGTCCCACGTTGTCCCACGTTGTCCCACGTTGTCCCACGTTGTCCCACGTTGTCCCACGTTGTCCCACGTTGTCCCACGTTGTCCCACGTTGTCCCACGTTGTCCCACGTTGTCCCACGGTGTCCAACGATGTCCAACGGTGTCCAACGGTGTCCCACGTTGTCCCACGTTGTCCCACGTTGTCCCACGTTGTCCCACGTTGTCCCACGTTGTCCCACGTTGTCCCACGTTGTCCCACGTTGTCCCACGTTGTCCGACGTTGTCCCACGTTGTCCCACGTTGTCCCACGTTGTCCCACGGTGTCCAACGATGTCCAACGATGTCCAACGGTGTCCCACGTTGTCCCACGTTGTTCCACGGTGTCCAACGGTGTCCCACGTTGTCCCACGTTGTCCCACGGTGTCCAACGATGTCCAACGGTGTCCAACGGTGTCCAACGGTGTCCAACGGTGTCCCACGTTGTCCCACGTTGTCCCACGTTGTCCCACGTTGTCCAACGATGTCCAACGGTGTCCCACGATGTCCAACGATGTCCAACGATGTCCAACGGTGTCCCACGTTGTCCCACGTTGTCCCACGTTGTCCCACGTTGTCCCACGGTGTCCAACGATGTCCAACGGTGTCCCACGTTGTCCAACGGTGTCCCACGTTGTCCCACGTTGTCCCACGTTGTCCCACGTTGTCCCACGTTGTCCCACGTTGTCCCACGTTGTCCCACGTTGTCCCACGTTGTCCCACGTTGTCCCACGGTGTCCAACGATGTCCAACGGTGTCCAACGGTGTCCCACGGTGTCCAACGGTGTCCCACGTTGTCCCACGTTGTCCCACGTTGTCCCACGTTGTCCCACGTTGTCCCACGTTGTCCAACGATGTCGAACGGTGTCCCACGTTGTCCCACGTTGTTCCATGGTTTCCCACGTTGTCCCACGTTGTCCCACGTTGTCCCACGTTGTCGCACGTTGTCCCACGGTGGCCAACGATGTCCAACGGTGTCCCACGTTGTCCCACGTTGTCCCACGTTGTCCCACGATGTCCCACGTTGTCCCACGTTGTCCCACGTTGTCCCACGTTGTCCCACGTTGTCCCACGTTGTCCCACGTTGTCCCACGTGGTCCCACGTTGTCCCACGTTGTCCCACGGTGTCCAACGATGTCCAACGGTGTCCCACGTTGTCCAACGGTGTCCCACGTTGTCCCACGTTGTCCCACGTTGTCCCACGTTGTCCCACGATGTCCCACGTTGTCCCACGTTGTCCCACGGTGTCCAACGATGTCCAACGGTGTCCCACGTTGTCCAACGGTGTCCCACGTTGTCCCACGTTGTCCCACGTTGTCCCACGTTGTCCCACGATGTCCCACGTTGTCCCACGTTGTCCCACGTTGTCCAACGATGTCCAACGGTGTCCCACGTTGTCCCACGTTGTCCCACGTTGTCCCACGTTGTCCCACGTTGTCCCACGTTGTCCCACGTTATCCCACGTTGTCCAACGATGTCCAACGGTGTCCCACGATGTCCAACGGTGTCCAACGGTGTCCCACGGTGTCCAACGGTGTCCCACGTTGTCCCACGTTGTCCCACGTTGTCCCACGTTGTCCCACGTTGTCCCACGTTGTCCCACGTTGTCCCACGTTGTCCCACGTTGTCCCACGTTGTCCCACGTTGTCCCACGTTGTCCCACGTTGTCCCACGTTGTCCCACGGTGTCCAACGGTGTCCAACGGTGTCCAACGGTGTCCCACGTTGTCCCACGTTGTCCCACGTTGTCCCACGGTGTCCAACGATGTCCAACGGTGTCCCACGTTGTCCCACGTTGGCCCACGTTGTCCCACGTTGTCCCACGTTGTCCCACGATGTCCCACGTTGTCCCACGTTGTCCCACGTTGTCCCACGTTGTCCCACGTTGTCCCACGTTGTCCCACGTTGTCCCACGTTGTCCCACGTTGTCCCACGATGTCCCACGTTGTCCCACGTTGTCCCACGTTGTCCCACGTTGTCCCACGTTGTCCCACGTTGTCCCACGTTGTCCCACGTTGTCCCACGTTGTCCCACGGTGTCCAACGGTGTCCAACGGTGTCCCACGGTGTCCCACGTTGTCCCACGTTGTCCCACGTTGTCCCACGTTGTCCCACGTTGTCCCACGTTGTCCCACGTTGTCCCACGTTGTCCAACGATGTCCAACGGTGTCCCACGTTGTCCCACGTTGTTCCATGGTTTCCCACGTTGTCCCACGTTGTCCCACGTTGTCCCACGGTGTCCAACGATGTCCAACGGTGTCCAACGGTGTCCAACGGTGTCCAACGGTGTCCCACGTTGTCCCACGTTGTCCCACGTTGTCCCACGGTGTCCAACGATGTCCAACGGTGTCCCACGTTGTCCCACGTTGTCCCACGATGTCCCACGTTGTCCCACGTTGTCCCACGTTGTCCCACGCTGTCCAACGTTGTCCCACGTTGTCCCACGTTGTCCCACGTTGTCCCACGTTGTCCCACGTTGTCCCACGGTGTCCAACGATGTCCAACGGTGTCCAACGGTGTCCCACGTTGTCCCACGTTGTCCCACGTTGTCCCACGTTGTCCCACGTTGTCCCACGTTGTCCAACGATGTCCAACGGTGTCCCACGTTGTCCCACGTTGTCCCACGTTGTCCCACGTTGTCCCACGTTGTCCCACGTTGTCCCACGGTGTCCAACGATGTCCAACGATGTCCAACGGTGTCCCACGTTGTCCCACGTTGTTCCATGGTTTCCCACGTTGTCCCACGTTGTCCCACGTTGTCCCACGGTGTCCAACGATGTCCAACGGTGTCCAACGGTGTCCAACGGTGTCCAACGGTGTCCCACGTTGTCCCACGTTGTCCCACGTTGTCCCACGTTGTCCCACGTTGTCCCACGTTGTCCCACGTTGTCCCACGTTGTCCCACGTTGTCCCACGATGTCCCACGTTGTCCCACGTTGTCCCACGTTGTCCCACGTTGTCCCACGATGTCCCACGTTGTCCCACGTTGTCCCACGTTGTCCCACGGTGTCCAACGATGTCCAACGGTGTCCAACGGTGTCCCACGGTGTCCAACGGTGTCCCACGTTGTCCCACGTTGTCCCACGTTGTCCCACGTTGTCCCACGTTGTCCCACGATGTCCCACGTTGTCCCACGTTGTCCCACGTTGTCCCACGTTGTCCCACGTTGTCCCACGTTGTCCCACGGTGTCCAACGATGTCCAACGGTGTCCAACGGTGTCCAACGGTGTCCAACGATGTCCAACGATGTCCAACGATGTCCAACGATGTCCAACGGTGTCCCACGGTGTCCAACGGTGTCCCACGTTGTCCCACGTTGTCCCACGTTGTCCCACGTTGTCCCACGTTGTCCCACGTTGTCCCACGTTGTCCCACGTTGTCCCACGTTGTCCCACGTTGTCCCACGTTGTCCCACGTTGTCCCACGTTGTCCCACGGTGTCCAACGATGTCCAACGGTGTCCAACGGTGTCCCACGGTGTCCAACGGTGTCCCACGTTGTCCCACGTTGTCCCACGTTGTCCCACGTTGTCCCACGTTGTCCCACGTTGTCCCACGTTGTCCAACGATGTCCAACGGTGTCCCACGTTGTCCCACGTTGTTCCATGGTTTCCCACGTTGTCCCACGTTGTCCCACGTTGTCCCACGGTGTCCAACGATGTCCAACGATGTCCAACGGTGTCCCACGATGTCCAACGATGTCCAACGATGTCCAACGGTGTCCAACGATGTCCAACGGTGTCCAACGATGTCCAACGATGTCCAACGGTGTCCCACGATGTCCAACGATGTCCAACGATGTCCAACGGTGTCCAACGGTGTCCAACGGTGTCCCACGGTGTCCAACGGTGTCCCACGTTGTCCCACGTTGTCCCACGTTGTCCCACGTTGTCCCACGATGTCCCACGTTGTCCAACGGTGTCCAACGGTGTCCAACGATGTCCAACGATGTCCAACGGTGTCCCACGATGTCCAACGATGTCCAACGATGTCCAACGGTGTCCCACGTTGTCCCACGTTGTCCCACGTTGTCCCACGTTGTCCCACGGTGTCCAACGATGTCCAACGGTGTCCCACGTTGTCCAACGGTGTCCCACGTTGTCCCACGTTGTCCCACGTTGTCCCACGTTGTCCCACGTTGTCCCACGTTGTCCCACGTTGTCCCACGTTGTCCCACGTTGTCCCACGTTGTCCCACGGTGTCCAACGATGTCCAACGGTGTCCAACGGTGTCCCACGGTGTCCAACTGTGTCCCACGTTGTCCCACGTTGTCCCACGTTGTCCCACGTTGTCCCACGTTGTCCCACGTTGTCCAACGATGTCGAACGGTGTCCCACGTTGTCCCACGTTGTTCCATGGTTTCCCACGTTGTCCCACGTTGTCCCACGTTGTCCCACGTTGTCCCACGTTGTCGCACGTTGTCCCACGGTGGCCAACGATGTCCAACGGTGTCCCACGTTGTCCCACGTTGTCCCACGTTGTCCCACGATGTCCCACGTTGTCCCACGTTGTCCCACGTTGTCCCACGTTGTCCCACGTTGTCCCACGTTGTCCCACGTTGTCCCACGTGGTCCCACGTTGTCCCACGTTGTCCCACGGTGTCCAACGATGTCCAACGGTGTCCCACGTTGTCCAACGGTGTCCCACGTTGTCCCACGTTGTCCCACGTTGTCCCACGTTGTCCCACGATGTCCCACGTTGTCCCACGTTGTCCCACGTTGTCCAACGATGTCCCACGGTGTCCCACGTTGTCCCACGTTGTCCCACGTTGTCCCACGTTGTCCCACGTTGTCCCACGTTGTCCCACGGTGTCCAACGATGTCCAACGGTGTCCAACGGTGTCCCACGGTGTCCAACGGTGTCCCACGTTGTCCCACGTTGTCCCACGTTGTCCCACGTTGTCCCACGTTGTCCCACGTTGTCCCACGTTGTCCAACGATGTCCAACGGTGTCCCACGATGTCCAACGGTGTCCAACGGTGTCCCACGTTGTCCCACGTTGTCCCACGGTGTCCAACGGTGTCCAACGATGTCCCACGTTGTCCCACGTTGTCCCACGTTGTCCCACGTTGTCCCACGATGTCCCACGTTGTCCCACGTTGTCCCACGTTGTCCCACGTTGTCCCACGTTGTCCCACGTTGTCCCACGTTGTCCGACGTTGTCCCACGATGTCCCACGTTGTCCCACGTTGTCCCACGTTGTCCCACGATGTCCCACGTTGTCCCACGTTGTCCCACGTTGTCCCACGTTGTCCCACGATGTCCCACGTTGTCCCACGTTGTCCCACGTTGTCCCACGGTGTCCAACGATGTCCAACGGTGTCCAACGGTGTCCCACGTTGTCCCACGTTGTCCCACGTTGTCCCACGTTGTCCCACGTTGTCCCACGTTGTCCAACGATGTCCAACGGTGTCCCACGTTGTCCCACGTTGTCCCACGTTGTCCCACGTTGTCCCACGTTGTCCCACGTTGTCCCACGTTGTCCCACGTTGTCCCACGTTGTCCCACGTTGTCCCACGTTGTCCCACGTTGTCCCACGGTGTCCAACGGTGTCCAACGATGTCCCGCGTTGTCCCACGTTGTCCCACGTTGTCCCACGTTGTCCCACGATGTCCCACGTTGTCCCACGTTGTCCCACGTTGTCCCACGTTGTCCCACGTTGTCCCACGTTGTCCCACGTTGTCCCACGTTGTCCCACGTTGTCCCACGTTGTCCGACGTTGTCCCACGTTGTCCCACGTTGTCCCACGTTGTCCCACGGTGTCCAACGATGTCCAACGATGTCCAACGGTGTCCCACGTTGTCCCACGTTGTTCCATGGTTTCCCACGTTGTCCCACGTTGTCCCACGTTGTCCCACGGTGTCCAACGATGTCCAACGGTGTCCAACGGTGTCCAACGGTGTCCAACGGTGTCCCACGTTGTCCCACGTTGTCCCACGTTGTCCCACGTTGTCCCACGTTGTCCCACGAAGTCCCACGTTGTCCCACGTTGTCCCACGTTGTCCCACGATGTCCCACGTTGTCCCACGTTGTCCCACGTTGTCCCACGTTGTCCCACGATGTCCCACGTTGTCCAACGGTGTCCAACGGTGTCCAACGATGTCCAACGATGTCCAACGGTGTCCCACGATGTCCAACGATGTCCAACGATGTCCAACGGTGTCCCACGTTGTCCCACGTTGTCCCACGTTGTCCCACGTTGTCCCACGGTGTCCAACGATGTCCAACGGTGTCCCACGTTGTCCAACGGTGTCCCACGTTGTCCCACGTTGTCCCACGTTGTCCCACGTTGTCCCACGTTGTCCCACGTTGTCCCACGTTGTCCCACGTTGTCCCACGTTGTCCCACGTTGTCCCACGTTGTCCAACGATGTCGAACGGTGTCCCACGTTGTCCCACGTTGTTCCATGGTTTCCCACGTTGTCCCACGTTGTCCCACGTTGTCCCACGTTGTCCCACGTTGTCGCACGTTGTCCCACGGTGGCCAACGATGTCCAACGGTGTCCCACGTTGTCCCACGTTGTCCCACGTTGTCCCACGATGTCCCACGTTGTCCCACGTTGTCCCACGTTGTCCCACGTTGTCCCACGTTGTCCCACGTTGTCCCACGTTGTCCCACGTGGTCCCACGTTGTCCCACGTTGTCCCACGGTGTCCAACGATGTCCAACGGTGTCCCACGTTGTCCAACGGTGTCCCACGTTGTCCCACGTTGTCCCACGTTGTCCCACGTTGTCCCACGATGTCCCACGTTGTCCCACGTTGTCCCACGTTGTCCAACGATGTCCAACGGTGTCCCACGTTGTCCCACGTTGTCCCACGTTGTCCCACGTTGTCCCACGTTGTCCCACGTTGTCCCACGGTGTCCAACGATGTCCAACGGTGTCCAACGGTGTCCCACGGTGTCCAACGGTGTCCCACGTTGTCCCACGTTGTCCCACGTTGTCCCACGTTGTCCCACGTTGTCCCACGTTATCCCACGTTGTCCAACGCTGTCCCACGGTGTCCCACGATGTCCAACGGTGTCCAACGGTGTCCCACGTTGTCCCACGTTGTCCCACGGTGTCCAACGGTGTCCAACGATGTCCCACGTTGTCCCACGTTGTCCCACGTTGTCCCACGTTGTCCCACGATGTCCCACGTTGTCCCACGTTGTCCCACGTTGTCCCACGTTGTCCCACGTTGTCCCACGTTGTCCCACGTTGTCCGACGTTGTCCCACGATGTCCCACGTTGTCCCACGTTGTCCCACGTTGTCCCACGATGTCCCACGTTGTCCCACGTTGTCCCACGTTGTCCCACGTTGTCCCACGATGTCCCACGTTGTCCCACGTTGTCCCACGTTGTCCCACGGTGTCCAACGATGTCCAACGGTGTCCAACGGTGTCCCACGTTGTCCCACGTTGTCCCACGTTGTCCCACGTTGTCCCACGTTGTCCCACGTTGTCCAACGATGTCCAACGGTGTCCCACGTTGTCCCACGTTGTCCCACGTTGTCCCACGTTGTCCCACGTTGTCCCACGTTGTCCCACGTTGTCCCACGTTGTCCCACGTTGTCCCACGTTGTCCCACGTTGTCCCACGTTGTCCCACGGTGTCCAACGGTGTCCAACGATGTCCCGCGTTGTCCCACGTTGTCCCACGTTGTCCCACGTTGTCCCACGATGTCCCACGTTGTCCCACGTTGTCCCACGTTGTCCCACGTTGTCCCACGTTGTCCCACGTTGTCCCACGTTGTCCCACGTTGTCCCACGTTGTCCCACGTTGTCCGACGTTGTCCCACGTTGTCCCACGTTGTCCCACGTTGTCCCACGGTGTCCAACGATGTCCAACGATGTCCAACGGTGTCCCACGTTGTCCCACGTTGTTCCATGGTTTCCCACGTTGTCCCACGTTGTCCCACGTTGTCCCACGGTGTCCAACGATGTCCAACGGTGTCCAACGGTGTCCAACGGTGTCCAACGGTGTCCCACGTTGTCCCACGTTGTCCCACGTTGTCCCACGTTGTCCCACGTTGTCCCACGAAGTCCCACGTTGTCCCACGTTGTCCCACGTTGTCCCACGATGTCCCACGTTGTCCCACGTTGTCCCACGTTGTCCCACGTTGTCCCACGATGTCCCACGTTGTCCCACGTTGTCCCACGTTGTCCCACGTTGTCCCACGGTGTCCAACGATGTCCAACGGTGTCCAACGGTGTCCCACGGTGTCCAACGGTGTCCCACGTTGTCCCACGTTGTCCCACGTTGTCCCACGTTGTCCCACGTTGTCCCACGATGTCCCACGTTGTCCCACGTTGTCCGACGTTGTCCCACGTTGTCCCACGTTGTCCCACGTTGTCCCACGGTGTCCAACGATGTCCAACGATGTCCAACGGTGTCCCACGTTGTCCCACGTTGTTCCATGGTTTCCCACGTTGTCCCACGTTGTCCCACGTTGTCCCACGGTGTCCAACGATGTCCAACGGTGTCCAACGGTGTCCAACGGTGTCCAACGGTGTCCCACGTTGTCCCACGTTGTCCCACGTTGTCCCACGTTGTCCCACGTTGTCCCACGATGTCCCACGTTGTCCCACGTTGTCCCACGTTGTCCCACGATGTCCCACGTTGTCCCACGTTGTCCCACGTTGTCCCACGTTGTCCCACGATGTCCCACGTTGTCCCACGTTGTCCCGCGTTGTCCCACGGTGTCCAACGATGTCCAACGGTGTCCAACGGTGTCCCACGGTGTCCAACGGTGTCCCACGTTGTCCCACGTTGTCCCACGTTGTCCCACGTTGTCCCACGTTGTCCCACGATGTCCCACGTTGTCCCACGTTGTCCCACGTTGTCCCACGTTGTCCCACGTTGTCCCACGTTGTCCCACGGTGTCCAACGATGTCCAACGGTGTCCAACGGTGTCCAACGTTGTCCCACGTTGTCCCACGTTGTCCCACGTTGTCCCACGTTGTCCCACGTTGTCCAACGATGTCCAACGGTGTCCAACGGTGTCCCACGTTGTCCCACGTTGTCCCACGTTGTCCCACGTTGTCCCACGTTGTCCCACGTTGTCCAACGATGTCCAACGGTGTCCCACGTTGTCCCACGTTGTCCCACGTTGTCCCACGTTGTCCCACGTTGTCCCACGTTGTCCCACGTTGTCCCACGTTGTCCCACGATGTCCCACGTTGTCCCACGTTGTCCCACGTTGTCCCACGTTGTCCCACGTTGTCCCACGTTGTCCCACGTTGTCCCACGATGTCCCACGTTGTCCCACGTTGTCCCACGTTGTCCCACGTTGTCCCACGTGGTCCCACGTTGTCCCACGTTGTCCCACGGTGTCCAACGATGTCCAACGGTGTCCCACGTTGTCCAACGGTGTCCCACGTTGTCCAACGGTGTCCCACGTTGTCCCACGTTGTCCCACGTTGTCCCACGTTGTCCCACGATGTCCCACGTTGTCCCACGTTGTCCCACGTTGTCCCACGTTGTCCCACGTTGTCCCACGGTGTCCAACGATGTCCCACGTTGTCCCACGTTGTCCCACGTTGTCCCACGTTGTCCCACGATGTCCCACGTTGTCCCACGTTGTCCCACGTTGTCCCACGTTGTCCCACGTTGTCCCACGTTGTCCAACGATGTCCAACGGTGTCCCACGTTGTCCCACGTTGTTCCATGGTTTCCCACGTTGTCCCACGTTGTCCCACGTTGTCCCACGGTGTCCAACGATGTCCAACGGTGTCCAACGGTGTCCAACGGTGTCCAACGGTGTCCCACGTTGTCCCACGTTGTCCCACGTTGTCCCACGGTGTCCAACGATGTCCAACGGTGTCCCACGTTGTCCCACGTTGGCCCACGTTGTCCCACGTTGTCCCACGTTGTCCCACGATGTCCCACGTTGTCCCACGTTGTCCCACGTTGTCCCACGTTGTCCCACGTTGTCCCACGTTGTCCCACGTTGTCCCACGTTGTCCCACGTTGTCCCACGTTGTCCCACGTTGTCCCACGTTGTCCCACGTTGTCCCACGTTGTCCCACGGTGTCCAACGGTGTCCAACGATGTCCCACGTTGTCCCACGTTGTCCCACGTTGTCCCACGTTGTCCCACGATGTCCCACGTTGTCCCACGTTGTCCCACGTTGTCCCACGTTGTCCCACGTTGTCCCACGTTGTCCCACGTTGTCCCACGTTGTCCCACGTTGTCCCACGGTGTCCAACGATGTCCAACGGTGTCCAGCGATGTCCAACGGTGTCCCACGTTGTCCCACGTTGTCCCACGATGTCCCACGTTGTCCCACGTTGTCCCACGTTGTCCCACGTTGTCCCACGTTGTCCCACGTTGTCCCACGTTGTCCCACGTTGTCCCACGGTGTCCAACGGTGTCCAACGGTGTCCAACGGTGTCCCACGTTGTCCCACGTTGTCCCACGTTGTCCCACGGTGTCCAACGATGTCCAACGGTGTCCCACGTTGTCCCACGTTGGCCCACGTTGTCCCACGTTGTCCCACGTTGTCCCACGATGTCCCACGTTGTCCCACGTTGTCCCACGTTGTCCCACGTTGTCCCACGTTGTCCCACGTTGTCCCACGTTGTCCCACGTTGTCCCACGTTGTCCCACGATGTCCCACGTTGTCCCACGTTGTCCCACGTTGTCCCACGTTGTCCCACGTTGTCCCACGTTGTCCCACGTTGTCCCACGTTGTCCCACGTTGTCCCACGGTGTCCAACGGTGTCCAACGGTGTCCCACGGTGTCCCACGTTGTCCCACGTTGTCCCACGTTGTCCCACGTTGTCCCACGTTGTCCCACGTTGTCCCACGTTGTCCCACGTTGTCCAACGATGTCCAACGGTGTCCCACGTTGTCCCACGTTGTCCCACGTTGTCCCACGTTGTCCCACGTTGTCCCACGTTGTCCCACGTTGTCCAACGATGTCCAACGGTGTCCCACGTTGTCCCACGTTGTTCCATGGTTTCCCACGTTGTCCCACGTTGTCCCACGTTGTCCCACGGTGTCCAACGATGTCCAACGGTGTCCAACGGTGTCCATCGGTGTCCCACGTTGTCCCACGTTGTCCCACGTTGTCCCACGGTGTCCAACGATGTCCAACGGTGTCCCACGTTGTCCCACGTTGTCCCACGATGTCCCACGTTGTCCCACGTTGTCCCACGTTGTCCCACGTTGTCCAACGTTGTCCCACGTTGTCCCACGTTGTCCCACGTTGTCCCACGTTGTCCCACGTTGTCCCACGGTGTCCAACGATGTCCAACGGTGTCCAACGGTGTCCCACGTTGTCCCACGTTGTCCCACGTTGTCCCACGTTGTCCCACGTTGTCCAACGATGTCCAACGGTGTCCCACGTTGTCCCACGTTGTCCCACGTTGTCCCACGTTGTCCCACGTTGTCCCACGGTGTCCAACGATGTCCAACGGTGTCCAACGGTGTCCCACGGTGTCCAACGGTGTCCCACGTTGTCCCACGTTGTCCCACGTTGTCCCACGTTGTCCCACGTTGTCCCACGTTGTCCCACGTTGTCCCACGTTGTCCAACGATGTCCAACGGTGTCCCACGTTGTCCAACGGTGTCCCACGTTGTCCCACGTTGTCCCACGTTGTCCCACGTTGTCCCACGATGTCCCACGTTGTCCCACGTTGTCCCACGTTGTCCCACGTTGTCCCACGTTGTCCCACGTTGTCCCACGTTGTCCCACGTTGTCCCACGTTGTCCCACGTTGTCCCACGGTGTCCAACGATGTCCAACGGTGTCCAACGGTGTCCCACGGTGTCCAACGGTGTCCCACGTTGTCCCACGTTGTCCCACGTTGTCCCACGTTGTCCCACGTTGTCCCACGTTGTCCCACGTTGTCCAACGATGTCCAACGGTGTCCCACGTTGTCCCACGTTGTTCCATGGTTTCCCACGTTGTCCCACGTTGTCCCACGTTGTCCCACGGTGTCCAACGATGTCCAACGGTGTCTAACGGTGTCCAACGGTGTCCAACGGTGTCCCACGTTGTCCCACGTTGTCCCACGTTGTCCCACGGTGTCCAACGATGTCCAACGGTGTCCCACGTTGTCCCACGTTGTCCCACGTTGTCCCACGTTGTCCCACGTTGTCCCACGTTGTCCCACGTTGTCCAACGTTGTCCCACGTTGTCCCACGTTGTCCCACGTTGTCCCACGGTGTCCAACGATGTCCAACGATGTCCAACGGTGTCCCACGTTGTCCCACGTTGTCCCACGTTGTCCCACGTTGTCCCACGTTGTCCCACGTTGTCCAACGATGTCCAACGGTGTCCCACGTTGTCCCACGTTGTCCCACGTTGTCCCACGTTGTCCCACGTTGTCCCACGTTGTCCCACGTTGTCCCACGTTGTCCCACGTTGTCCCACGTTGTCCCACGTTGTCCCACGTTGTCCCACGGTGTCCAACGGTGTCCAACGATGTCCCACGTTGTCCCACGTTGTCCCACGTTGTCCCACGTTGTCCCACGTTGTCCCACGTTGTCCCACGTTGTCCCACGTTGTCCCACGTTGTCCCACGTTGTCCCACGTTGTCCGACGTTGTCCCACGTTGTCCCACGTTGTCCCACGTTGTCCCACGGTGTCCAACGATGTCCAACGATGTCCAACGGTGTCCCACGTTGTCCCACGTTGTTCCATGGTTTCCCACGTTGTCCCACGTTGTCCCACGTTGTCCCACGGTGTCCAACGATGTCCAACGGTGTCCAACGGTGTCCAACGGTGTCCAACGGTGTCCCACGTTGTCCCACGTTGTCCCACGTTGTCCCACGTTGTCCCACGTTGTCCCACGATGTCCCACGTTGTCCCACGTTGTCCCACGTTGTCCCACGATGTCCCACGTTGTCCCACGTTGTCCCACGGTGTCCAACGGTGTCCAACGATGTCCCACGTTGTCCCACGTTGTCCCACGTTGTCCCACGTTGTCCCACGATGTCCCACGTTGTCCCACGTTGTCCCACGTTGTCCCACGTTGTCCCACGTTGTCCCACGATGTCCCACGTTGTCCCACGTTGTCCCACGTTGTCCCACGTTGTCCCACGTTGTCCCACGTTGTCCCACGTTGTCCCACGTTGTCCCACGTTGTCCCACGTTGTCCCACGTTGTCCCACGGTGTCCAACGATGTCCAACGGTGTCCAGCGATGTCCAACGGTGTCCCACGTTGTCCCACGTTTTCCCACGTTGTCCCACGTTGTCCCACGGTGTCCAACGATGTCCAACGATGTCCAACGGTGTCCCACGTTGTCCCACGTTGTTCCATGGTTTCCCACGTTGTCCCACGTTGTCCCACGTTGTCCCACGGTGTCCAACGATGTCCAACGGTGTCCAACGGTGTCCAACGGTGTCCAACGGTGTCCCACGTTGTCCCACGTTGTCCCACGTTGTCCCACGTTGTCCCACGTTGTCCCACGATGTCCCACGTTGTCCCACGTTGTCCCACGTTGTCCCACGTTGTCCCACGTGGTCCCACGTTGTCCCACGTTGTCCCACGGTGTCCAACGATGTCCAACGGTGTCCCACGTTGTCCAACGGTGTCCCACGTTGTCCCACGTTGTCCCACGTTGTCCCACGTTGTCCCACGATGTCCCACGTTGTCCCACGTTGTCCCACGTTGTCCCACGTTGTCCCACGTTGTCCCACGTTGTCCCACGTTGTCCCACGTTGTCCCACGTTGTCCCACGTTGTCCCACGTTGTCCCACGTTGTCCCACGTTGTCCCACGGTGTCCCACGGTGTCCAACGATGTCCAACGGTGTCCCACGTTGTCCCACGTTGTCCCACGATGTCCCACGTTGTCCCACGTTGTCCCACGTTGTCCCACGTTGTCCCACGTTGTCCCACGTTGTCCCACGTGGTCCCACGTTGTCCCACGTTGTCCCACGGTGTCCAACGATGTCCAACGGTGTCCCACGTTGTCCAACGGTGTCCCACGTTGTCCCACGTTGTCCCACGTTGTCCCACGTTGTCCCACGATGTCCCACGTTGTCCCACGTTGTCCCACGTTGTCCCACGTTGTCCCACGTTGTCCCACGTTGTCCCACGTTGTCCCACGTTGTCCCACGTTGTCCCACGTTGTCCCACGTTGTCCCACGGTGTCCAACGATGTCCAACGGTGTCCAACGGTGTCCCACGGTGTCCAACGGTGTCCCACGTTGTCCCACGTTGTCCCACGTTGTCCCACGTTGTCCCACGTTGTCCCACGTTGTCCCACGTTGTCCCACGTTGTCCCACGTTGTCCCACGTTGTCCCACGTTGTCCCACGTTGTCCCACGGTGTCCCACGGTGTCCAACGATGTCCAACGGTGTCCCACGTTGTCCCACGTTGTCCCACGATGTCCCACGTTGTCCCACGTTGTCCCACGTTGTCCCACGTTGTCCCACGTTGTCCCACGTTGTCCCACGTGGTCCCACGTTGTCCCACGTTGTCCCACGGTGTCCAACGATGTCCAACGGTGTCCCACGTTGTCCAACGGTGTCCCACGTTGTCCCACGTTGTCCCACGTTGTCCCACGTTGTCCCACGATGTCCCACGTTGTCCCACGTTGTCCCACGTTGTCCCACGTTGTCCCACGTTGTCCCACGTTGTCCCACGTTGTCCCACGTTGTCCCACGTTGTCCCACGTTGTCCCACGTTGTCCCACGGTGTCCAACGTTGTCCAACGGTGTCCAACGGTGTCCCACGGTGTCCAACGGTGTCCCACGTTGTCCCACGTTGTCCCACGTTGTCCCACGTTGTCCCACGTTGTCCCACGTTGTCCCACGTTGTCCAACGATGTCCAACGGTGTCCCACGTTGTCCCACGTTGTTCCATGGTTTCCCACGTTGTCCCACGTTGTCCCACGTTGTCCCACGGTGTCCAACGATGTCCAACGGTGTCCAACGGTGTCCAACGGTGTCCAACGGTGTCCCACGTTGTCCCACATTGTCCCACGTTGTCCCACGGTGTCCAACGATGTCCAACGGTGTCCCACGTTGTCCCACGTTGTCCCACGATGTCCCACGTTGTCCCACGTTGTCCCACGTTGTCCCACGTTGTCCAACGTTGTCCCACGTTGTCCCACTTTGTCCCACGTTGTCCCACGTTGTCCCACGTTGTCCCACGGTGTCCAACGATGTCCAACGGTGTCCAACGGTGTCCCACGTTGTCCCACGTTGTCCCACGTTGTCCCACGTTGTCCCACGTTGTCCCACGTTGTCCAACGATGTCCAACGGTGTCCCACGTTGTCCCACGTTGTCCCACGTTGTCCCACGTTGTCCCACGTTGTCCCACGTTGTCCCACGTTGTCCCACGTGGTCCCACGTTGTCCCACGTTGTCCCACGGTGTCCAACGATGTCCAACGGTGTCCCACGTTGTCCAACGGTGTCCCACGTTGTCCCACGTTGTCCCACGTTGTCCCACGTTGTCCCACGATGTCCCACGTTGTCCCACGTTGTCCCACGTTGTCCCACGTTGTCCCACGTTGTCCCACGTTGTCCCACGTTGTCCCACGTTGTCCCACGTTGTCCCACGTTGTCCCACGTTGTCCCACGGTGTCCAACGATGTCCAACGGTGTCCAACGGTGTCCCACGGTGTCCAACGGTGTCCCACGTTGTCCCACGTTGTCCCACGTTGTCCCACGTTGTCCCACGTTGTCCCACGTTGTCCCACGTTGTCCCACGTTGTCCCACGTTGTCCCACGTTGTCCCACGTTGTCCCACGTTGTCCCACGTTGTCCCACGGTGTCCCACGGTGTCCAACGATGTCCAACGGTGTCCCACGTTGTCCCACGTTGTCCCACGATGTCCCACGTTGTCCCACGTTGTCCCACGTTGTCCCACGTTGTCCCACGTTGTCCCACGTTGTCCCACGTGGTCCCACGTTGTCCCACGTTGTCCCACGTTGTCCCACGGTGTCCAACGATGTCCAACGGTGTCCCACGTTGTCCAACGGTGTCCCACGTTGTCCCACGTTGTCCCACGTTGTCCCACGTTGTCCCACGATGTCCCACGTTGTCCCACGTTGTCCCACGTTGTCCCACGTTGTCCCACGTTGTCCCACGTTGTCCCACGTTGTCCCACGTTGTCCCACGTTGTCCCACGTTGTCCCACGTTGTCCCACGGTGTCCAACGATGTCCAACGGTGTCCAACGGTGTCCCACGGTGTCCAACGGTGTCCCACGTTGTCCCACGTTGTCCCACGTTGTCCCACGTTGTCCCACGTTGTCCCACGTTGTCCCACGTTGTCCAACGATGTCCAACGGTGTCCCACGTTGTCCCACGTTGTTCCATGGTTTCCCACGTTGTCCCACGTTGTCCCACGTTGTCCCACGGTGTCCAACGATGTCCAACGGTGTCCAACGGTGTCCAACGGTGTCCCACGTTGTCCCACGTTGTCCCACGTTGTCCCACGGTGTCCAACGATGTCCAACGGTGTCCCACGTTGTCCCACGTTGTCCCACGATGTCCCACGTTGTCCCACGTTGTCCCACGTTGTCCCACGTTGTCCAACGTTGTCCCACGTTGTCCCACGTTGTCCCACGTTGTCCCACGTTGTCCCACGTTGTCCCACGGTGTCCAACGATGTCCAACGGTGTCCAACGGTGTCCCACGTTGTCCCACGTTGTCCCACGTTGTCCCACGTTGTCCCACGTTGTCCCACGTTGTCCAACGATGTCCAACGGTGTCCCACGTTGTCCCACGTTGTCCCACGTTGTCCCACGTTGTCCCACGTTGTCCCACGTTGTCCCACGTTGTCCCACGTTGTCCCACGTTGTCCCACGTTGTCCCACGGTGTCCCACGTTGTCCCACGGTGTCCAACGGTGTCCAACGATGTCCCACGTTGTCCCACGTTGTCCCACGTTGTCCCACGTTGTCCCACGATGTCCCACGTTGTCCCACGTTGTCCCACGTTGTCCCACGTTGTCCCACGTTGTCCCACGTTGTCCCACGTTGTCCCACGTTGTCCCACGTTGTCCCACGTTGTCCCACGTTGTCCCACGTTGTCCCACGTTGTCCCACGTTGTCCCACGGTGTCCAACGGTGTCCAACGATGTCCCACGTTGTCCCACGTTGTCCCACGTTGTCCCACGTTGTCCCACGTTGTCCCACGTTGTCCCACGTTGTCCCACGTTGTCCCACGATGTCCCACGTTGTCCCACGTTGTCCCACGTTGTCCCACGTTGTCCCACGTTGTCCCACGTTGTCCCACGTTGTCCCACGTTGTCCCACGTTGTCCCACGTTGTCCCACGGTGTCCAACGATGTCCAACGGTGTCCAACGGTGTCCCACGGTGTCCAACGGTGTCCCACGTTGTCCCACGTTGTCCCACGTTGTCCCACGTTGTCCCACGTTGTCCCACGTTGTCCCACGTTGTCCAACGATGTCCAACGGTGTCCCACGTTGTCCCACGTTGTTCCATGGTTTCCCACGTTGTCCCACGTTGTCCCACGTTGTCCCACGGTGTCCAACGATGTCCAACGGTGTCCAACGGTGTCCATCGGTGTCCCACGTTGTCCCACGTTGTCCCACGTTGTCCCACGGTGTCCAACGATGTCCAACGGTGTCCCACGTTGTCCCACGTTGTCCCACGATGTCCCACGTTGTCCCACGTTGTCCCACGTTGTCCCACGTTGTCCAACGTTGTCCCACGTTGTCCCACGTTGTCCCACGTTGTCCCACGTTGTCCCACGTTGTCCCACGGTGTCCAACGATGTCCAACGGTGTCCAACGGTGTCCCACGTTGTCCCACGTTGTCCCACGTTGTCCCACGTTGTCCCACGTTGTCCAACGATGTCCAACGGTGTCCCACGTTGTCCCACGTTGTCCCACGTTGTCCCACGTTGTCCCACGTTGTCCCACGGTGTCCAACGATGTCCAACGGTGTCCAACGGTGTCCCACGGTGTCCAACGGTGTCCCACGTTGTCCCACGTTGTCCCACGTTGTCCCACGTTGTCCCACGTTGTCCCACGTTGTCCCACGTTGTCCCACGTTGTCCCACGTTGTCCCACGTTGTCCCACGTTGTCCCACGTTGTCCCACGTTGTCCCACGTTGTCCCACGGTGTCCCACGGTGTCCAACGATGTCCAACGGTGTCCCACGTTGTCCCACGTTGTCCCACGATGTCCCACGTTGTCCCACGTTGTCCCACGTTGTCCCACGTTGTCCCACGTTGTCCCACGTTGTCCCACGTGGTCCCACGTTGTCCCACGTTGTCCCACGGTGTCCAACGATGTCCAACGGTGTCCCACGTTGTCCAACGGTGTCCCACGTTGTCCCACGTTGTCCCACGTTGTCCCACGTTGTCCCACGATGTCCCACGTTGTCCCACGTTGTCCCACGTTGTCCCACGTTGTCCCACGTTGTCCCACGTTGTCCCACGTTGTCCCACGTTGTCCCACGTTGTCCCACGTTGTCCCACGGTGTCCAACGATGTCCAACGGTGTCCAACGGTGTCCCACGGTGTCCAACGGTGTCCCACGTTGTCCCACGTTGTCCCACGTTGTCCCACGTTGTCCCACGTTGTCCCACGTTGTCCCACGTTGTCCAACGATGTCCAACGGTGTCCCACGTTGTCCCACGTTGTTCCATGGTTTCCCACGTTGTCCCACGTTGTCCCACGTTGTCCCACGGTGTCCAACGATGTCCAACGGTGTCTAACGGTGTCCAACGGTGTCCAACGGTGTCCCACGTTGTCCCACGTTGTCCCACGTTGTCCCACGGTGTCCAACGATGTCCAACGGTGTCCCACGTTGTCCCACGTTGTCCCACGATGTCCCACGTTGTCCCACGTTGTCCCACGTTGTCCCACGTTGTCCAACGTTGTCCCACGTTGTCCCACGTTGTCCCACGTTGTCCCACGGTGTCCAACGATGTCCAACGGTGTCCAACGGTGTCCCACGTTGTCCCACGTTGTCCCACGTTGTCCCACGTTGTCCCACGTTGTCCCACGTTGTCCAACGATGTCCAACGGTGTCCCACGTTGTCCCACGTTGTCCCACGTTGTCCCACGTTGTCCCACGTTGTCCCACGTTGTCCCACGTTGTCCCACGTTGTCCCACGTTGTCCCACGTTGTCCCACGTTGTCCCACGTTGTCCCACGGTGTCCAACGGTGTCCAACGATGTCCCACGTTGTCCCACGTTGTCCCACGTTGTCCCACGTTGTCCCACGTTGTCCCACGTTGTCCCACGTTGTCCCACGTTGTCCCACGTTGTCCCACGTTGTCCCACGTTGTCCGACGTTGTCCCACGTTGTCCCACGTTGTCCCACGTTGTCCCACGGTGTCCAACGATGTCCAACGATGTCCAACGGTGTCCCACGTTGTCCCACGTTGTTCCATGGTTTCCCACGTTGTCCCACGTTGT